>NC_137797.1:90967706-91258801 GCF_963383645.1 Muscardinus avellanarius
ATTGCTTTTTAATATTCACTATAAAGTTCTTTTACCTCCGTGGTTAGATTTATTCCTATGTGTCTTATTGGTTTTGGGGTTATTGTGAATGGACTTGTTTTCTGGATTTCTTTATCAGTAGATTCATGATTGAAGTATAGAAAAGCTAATTATTTGTGTAGATCGATTTTGTATCCTACTTGGCTGAGTTTGTTAAGCAGCTCTAGATGCCTTTCGGTTGAGTCTTTTGGAAGTAATTGAAGTGGAGCTCTGGATGTGCTAGTCTCAAAAGCTTTCAGAATAAAACATAGACACCTTAGCTTTGAATGTAAAACATTCATGGTTTATGCCCCAAATACCGTTCCATCTGTATCCCCAAAGGTTCCCTAGAAGCCATACCAGAGGAACTGACTTTCTCCCAAACAGATCATCTGCCTTCATCTCTAGCTTTGTCATTCCAGTTCTTCTGCCCTCGTGGCAAAGGAATGTACACTTTAGAGTCAGCAGCAGTTTTATTTAAATACTGACTTTTCCACTAACTAGAAGAGATAACATGAGAAATCTATTTATTAAACTAATCATAATCTATTTCCTCCCATGTTATAAGTTCATATTGCATTATTGAACTAGTGTGTGTGTGTGTGTGTGTGTGTGTGTGTGTGTGTGTGTGGCACTGGCAGTCAAACCTAGGGACATTCTTCCTCCAAGCTACACCTCCAGTCCTATTTTATTTCTTATTTGGAAATAGGATCTCACTAAGTTGCAGAGGACCTTGCTAAGTTGCTGAGGCTGGCTTAGAACCTGTGATACTCCTGTCTCAGGCATTATCGTACTTATGATAGCATATTTTGACATCTTTAGAGTTGTCAGCGTAATTAGATGCTCAATAAAAATTAAGTCCGTTTTCTTACCATTCAAGTCTTCTTCACTTGTCATAGTCATGTTTCAAAGTAAGATTTTTAAAGCTTCACGTTTCCTTTAAGCCTTTTAAAATGTACCTAATCAGAATCTGTTTTGCCCTTTTTTATATATAATTACTTGGTAGTTTATACCTTTATACCACTTCATATTATAATACTACTTGTCTTTTTTCTACCATATCATGGATTAATTGATAATAGGAAAAATATATGTACAGCCATGTCACCTTGCAAACAGTAGGTGTTTAAATTATGGACATTTTTATCATAATTTTCTTTTTCTTTCTCTGTTAATAGCTCTATTGAGATATAACTCACATGCCTTACAACTCACCCATTTAATGTCCACAGTCCAATGGTTGGTCTCCTATTCAGAATTGTATTTAGATCACTATAATCAGTTCAAGAACACTGTCATTGCTCCTCCCACAAAAACCAGTCCATTCTCTTTAGCCCCAGACAACCATTGATCTATGTTCTGCCTTTACACACAATTCTGTTTTGAGATTTAATACATGTGAAGTTAAAATACTTTATCTTTCATGACTGGCTTCTTTCACCTTGATGTTTTAAAGGATTATTTTGTACCATGTATCAAAACGTCATTCCTTTTAGCTGCAGAAAAATATTCCATTGCATGCATACATCATATTTTGTTTCTGTTCAATTGATGGAAATTTGGGTTGTTTTCATTTTGGACTATTACAAATAATACTGCTGTGAACATTTATGAACTGGTTTGAGATGAACATATATTTTCATTTCTCGTTTAAGTGTTTCTGAGTGGAATATTCTGACTCATGGTAATTCCATGTCTGCCATTTGAGGAGCTGCCCCACTTTTTGCTAAAGCAGCTACACTCTTATGTTTCTACTAGGAGTATGTGAAGGTTCCAGTTTTATTACATCCTTGCCCACACTTGTCTTTATCTGTTTTTTTATTATAGCTTTCTTAGTGAAAATATATTTTATTAATGAAATCTTCTTAATTCAATTGATCTAGTTTTTTGAGTGTCAACTATGTGGCAGACACCATCCTAAGCTATTGGGACCTCTAGTGAAGAAGAGACAGCTATTTCTGCCCAACAAAAGAGCATATGTTCTAGTAGGAGGAAAGAAACACAATAAGTAATCAATAAATAATTGATATAACAAGTTCTTAGCCAAGTTTCTGGGTAAATTGGCTCTTTCTTTCTTTCTTTCTTTTTGTTGGTCAATGGATAGGCTTTTTATTATAGTCATTTTTACCTCTTTACCTTATAATAGATATTCAATTGAATTTAACATCTTTGATATTGCTAAATTCAGTCTGTTGGGGTAAAGCAGAGGAAACAGGAGAAAAGAGAAAAGATGATCAAGGGTGTTGACAGAAGGGAAGGAACTAGTTGTGTGTTAAATAGGTTCACCAAGTTAAGCCACGCTACGTTGAAAAGGTAGGATTTGGGCAAAAACTTGAAGGTAAATGAGTTGACCAAGGAGATATCTGGAAGAAGTATTTCATGACCAGAAGAAACAATCGGTCCACAACCTTAGGATGGGATTCTGTCTAAGGTATAGCAAGGGGGCCAGTGTAGCTGCCTAGGAGGTAGAACGGGAGAATATAGTTGGAGATAAGATCAGTGTGGCTATATGGCCAATTCACACAGGATTTAGCAAATAAATGTTGGATGAGGCACCCTAATACCAAAAAGACTATTCATTTTCTATCTGGAATTCAAACTGGGCATTTTGTATTTTATCTAGCAACCCTACCTTTAGGCAATTAGAGGGACTTTGCCTTTTACCCTGAGGAGATGAAGGGCTACTGCAGGGTTTGTATCAGAGGAGAGACACCATTTTATTTTGGTTTTTAAAGGATTACTCTGTCAGTTGTGTTGAGGATAGGCCATGGAACAGGGAGGTCTAGGAGGCCCCTTATTCCAGATGAGGGATGATAATGACCAAGATCATAGCAGCAGCAGTGGAGATGGTGAGATGTGGTCAGATTCTGGATATATTTGGAAGGTAGAGTCCAGAGCATTTCAACACAGACTGATATGGCACATGCGAGGCAGAGGGCTCGGGGATAACTACGAGGCTTTTGGCTTAGACGACTGGTGGAATGAAGTTATCACTGAATAGAAAGAAGAGGACTGTGGTTGGAGCAGGGTTGAGAAAGAGGATTTGAGTTTATTTGGGGGCATTCTGTGCTGATGATAGGTCATATAAAATGAGGCATAGCCATCAGTCAGCCAAATTTTTGCTATTTTCCATAAAAATATTCAATCACACAAGTTAAAAAGTCACCCATTCACTGGGGACAGATTTTTTTTAATTACTGTACTTTGTATCATATTATTTTAAAGGACCGTATACATGCTTGAATGGTCTTTTTTAAATGCTAGGGGAAAAGTAGCCAGGATTGGAGTTCAATTTTCTGGTTTCTTCTGGAATATCTGAATGGCAAAGGCAGCATCAATCCCAACATCCCATCTTACTTGGCAATGTGATTCATTTTTCCATAGATGTTTTTCTTCATTTCTATTTCATTTCCTTTATCCACTTGAGAGAAAATAATCTTACTACCCAGATCATTTCTTCAGTGTACTTCCAGAGGCTAAAAATATGCCCCGGGAATTGAACAGACTATCATGCACGCATACACACACCACACACACACACACACACACACACACACACACACCCCTGCCATACAGGAGTCTAGGGGCTGGGGTGAGTTGCTAGTCTTCATGTCCTTCAGAGTGGGATGGCCATCCTGTTCACATGTCCTTCACTGATTACAAGTGGTTCTGAAGAGATAGTTTTCATTTGCCTTTCTTCTTTTAACCCAAGTCATGAATAAAATTAATTGTTCTCTGTCCTGATTATTATCTTTTTTCTTGCACAACCATTTGTACCTCTTTTTCTTAGACTCATAGTCCAGTTTAAATGGACAGATTTGATATAGCTCTATTCAAAATCACCTGCAAATCCTACACCAGCAATAGGACTGTGCGTTTCTGAGGATCCCTGGCAAAAATAATAAATGTTAGTTGGGAAGAAATCTATAAACTATGGCCTTTATTCTAGAGGTCATAAGCACAGCATCATTCTTACTCATAACTTTTTAAAGTGGTACACTCTTACAGAAGGCATTTTTTACAATAATGATTATGTTTTGTTTTATACTAAAAAGTGATGGTTAAATGACAGATTACATATATTGTGCTTCCTGTATTTTGCAGGACTCGAGAGGGACAAGTTTGACAACAAAACCGTTTCGTTTGAGGAGCACATTAAGTCAGAACACAATATGTGGCATTATTTGTACTTCATTGTCCTGGTGAAAGTCAAAGACCCAACAGAATACACCGGACCTGAGAGTTATGTGGCTCAAATGATCGTGGTGAGTACCCAGAGATGCACAGTCCGTGGCCAGACTGCATTTTGTGTTTTCACCTCCTCCCAGAATATAGAGGTTCTAGCAATATTCTTCTTGTTAACTTTTAAGTAAGACTGTCAACCATTGAAATTGCCTAAGTCATCAGTTCCCAGTAGACCTCTTGGTTATTCAACCAAGTCTAAGCCTCAAAGGCACAGTTAATAACCACTGAGGAATGTCCTGTGCAGTGAACAGTATTTTTCAGAGATATCTGTCACGTTCCGACTTCGTGTCTGATCCCTCAGCTTCTAAGATCTAGAACTTACCCATTGTCAAATATAAACAAAAGATTCGTACTTTAAGAAATTCCTTGAATTTCAAAAACCTAGAATTTAGGAAATTAAATTAGGTATGGGAAGAGCATGATGTTCAGTTCTAACGGGAGGGCACCACTTTCCGGGCAGTGTACGCTTTCGATTGATTTACCAACATTGGTGGTGGATTTGCATTGATCCTGCCACATGCAGCTGCTTCTAGCACCTCATTAAGAAAAGCACAAAGGATGTGGCTGTCCATAACTTGAAGCTTCTTCTTTCTCGCAGAAAATTAAAACTAACGGGCCTCAAAGAGAATTTAAAGTCACAACTTTAGCATTTCTACATAAACATTTAGTAATTGCATCTACAAGAATTCTTACATTCGATAAATATGGCTGTATAGGATGTTTATTTCCTCAAAAATCACTCTTTGTAAAATTGTGCATACTATTTGAGAAAGGGACCTTCGAGGACCCCTGGTCCACCTTGCTGCTTGAACCTGAAGATAATTAGTGTGAGTGCTGAAGAGCCAGGATCACTGGTTAATAAAGGTTCTAGATCATGCCCTCTGGATGGCCTACTTAGGAAAACAGAGCCCTCCCCATGCTGGGATCAACCAAAGAACAAATTTTCAGGGTGAAATATATTAAGTACAGGTTAATTCAGTAATAATTTACCTTCCCATCAGTGTTGATATGTCACAAGACTGCTATGTATAAATTAAATTTTTCATGATTTTTTTATTATTGATTTTCATCTGGTCGTAATTTTTCTCGGCATTCTTCATTTGACACTAGACAGAAGAACCTGATATTGTTTCTCTTTTTCTACTTTCACATTTCTGTGTTCTCCACATTCTAAATCAGAGGAAGAAAATTATAACTATTTGTGGATATGCATTTACTGTCATAATTTACAAAATCTTGATCTCACATACAAGAAACATTTCATTTCTGTTTGTTGGGGGGAAAATACACTTAAAGCATTACTTTAAAAAAATGACTTCAAGCTGGGTGTGGTGGTGCACGCTTGTAATCCCAGCACTTGGGAGGCTGAGACAGGAGGATCAGCTACTTAGTGAGGCTCTCAGTAACTTAGTGAGACCCTGTTTCCAAATAAAGTATAAAAGGAGGTCTGGGAGTATAGCCCAGAGGTAGAAAAGCCCCTGGGTTCCACCCCCAGTACCACCAAGTAAGTAAGTAAGTAAGTAAGTAAGTAAGTAAGTAAGTAAGTAAATAAATAAATAAATAAATATAAAATATGGCTTCACATTCATATGCATTATCAAAGTTTGAGTAAGTTTGGTCAATAATATTTATTGGGCTTCTATTATGTCTCTTAGACTAAAAATCTTCAGGAAATACAGTGAATAGTCCGATACATTCCCTCTGTGCTAAGGAACTTAAGAGCTTAGTAAGGGGGGAAGAATAACAAACTCAAAGTAGACAGTGCCAAGCTCCCCAAGAGTTGTACAAATGAAGATCTGTGAAGGTATAAAGCTGCAGAATGTCATCCACTGGGCAGGGGTGGAAGGAATCCATTTGTGGGGGTGGGGGTAGACAGGGTAGGCTTTATGCAGATGGGATCTGTCTGCTAGGTATCCGTGAGTTCCTTAAGGAGCAGCCACAGCGAAGGCATGCATGTGTGCACTCAGGCCCTTGGGGGTGGTTACTAGTCCAGTGTCACTGCTTTGTGGTCTGCTTAGAAATTCTGGGCGATATGGCAGGAAAGGCAGACGGGACATTTGAGTAATAAACATAGGAATCTTGGCATTATTTCATCAGCAATGGGAAGCTACAAAGGTTATAACTAAGGGCTTAGTGTGCCCTAGAACAGTAGTCAGGTGATGGTGTGTAAGGCAGTTTGGATAGGGAAGAGATGATTTCAGAGATGGTCTTTACCAATGGATGAAATTGGGGTGGGTGTGGAAGGAGCAGGGGAGGTGTAAGAGAGCAACTTGAGCCAAAGATGCTGGACACTGTGAGCCTGGTCAACTGGGAGAAAGGTGCTTTTGCTTCAGAATGTCTCTGTTAGAAGGAGAAGCTGGTCTGGGAAGACTTGTTGACTTTTAAAAAATTTTTTATTGGTGCATTGTAGTCATACATCTTAATGGGGTACAAAATGGTGGAGGCATACATGCACACATCATCCGATTAGCCCTTAGGAGACTAGAGGGCAGGAATAATTATTTGAAAGAATAGCAAAGTAGCCACAGTGTGAGTCTTAGAGCCAAAAAGACCAAACCTGGGCTGTTTGTCTTATTTGCTGGGTGGTCTTGAGTATGGAGGTGAGTCTCATCTAAAGTGGAGAAAGAGCTGCATGTAGCACAGGAGCATTGTGAGCTCAGTGACATGTGTTAAAACTGTGTGGTAGATTATAAGGACTTAGTAAATGACCATTCTTACTGTGCCTGTCCATGTGGAGCAACCGTGGGAGCCGCTGGATTATAGATGGCGGGGAGAAGGGAGCCAGTGTAAAGAGAGGAGAGGAAAGCCCAGGACAGAAACTTAGGAAGAAGAAAGACAAGTAAAATAGGTAGAAAAGAAGACAATAAAGAAGGCAGGAGGAGTATGTCAGAAGCCAAGAGAAGAGCATTCCAGTGTCAGAGTTCAACAGCATCTGTTGCTGCAAAGAAAGCATGAAGAAGAGACAGGAAAGGGCCTTTCATTCTGCAATGCAGAAATCACCTAGTGACTTTTTACCATAAGAGAACACTGCTAAGAAAATATTGAGCCATCTGTAGCCTTACCATCCAAACCAACATTTTATCAGGATCTTTAAGTATCCACATACTTACCCATTTTTTGCCATCCTCTTCTGACAGAAGGATATTATTCCAACAGGAAACTTCTCATTGTTATCCAGGTAGTGTGCCTCCCAGGTAACAGCCTCCATTCCTGAATTTTAATGGCCAGGAGAAAGAAAAGTGGTATTAGCTATATTTAATGGAAACAAAAATTTGTTCATATTGAAGATTGTTCATTTTTCGAAGTAGCCTTTTTGGAAAACTACAGATCTGTAGGTTGCAAACTCAATTCAGAAAAAAATCTGTTTACTTGGAGCTCTTTGGAGATTATGGCCTTGTAGTCCTGATCCTTCTAGGGAGATAAGGTTTTAGAACATTTAGTAAGATGAAACACGTTTGCCTTTTAATTCAAAGGCTGGTTTGTTTTTTTCCCTCCACTCCAGAGGTAACTGCTCTTAACAGTTTGGTAGGAAACTTTTCAAATTTTTCCTGACACTTTATTTTTGCTCCTAAAAAATGCTTTCATTTATGCAGGCATGGCGGCACATGTTTGTAATCCCAGTACTTGGGAAGCTGATACAGGAGGATAACAGGTTCCAGGCCAACCTCAGAAACTTAGCAAGACCATGTTTCGAAATAAATATAAAAAAGGCTGGTGGTGTAGCTAGGACATAAAACACTCCTGGGTTCAATTGCCAGTACAAAAAAAAAAAAAAAAAAAAAAAAAAGAAAAGAAAAGAAAAGAAAAGAAAAGAAAAGAAAAAGATAAAAATCTTGGTTTAGGTACTTATTTATCAAGAGAGCTTAATAACTAATGCAAAAAAATGAGAATTCATTTATATTGTTTAAGTAAATCTGATTTGTACTTTGTGACCCTTAGAAAATGCTTTCTACCCTTTGTTGAAATGAGGGGGAAATATGTTTGGTGGATGTTTCTCCATCTGTATATATTTTCATTCCCATGCTTCAGCCTTATACTTTATTACCATGTCAATAAGAAATAGTTATACCAATGTCCATGGAAGCGTGCATGGTAAATAAAGTAATGGGTTGTTTCTAGGGATTAGAATTGGCATTAGAATTTTAGGAGACATGTTTGTGATAGAATCAAGAGCACGAAATATTAATTAAAATTCAAAACTGCCTCGCTCCTTCCTTTATGTTCTAAACTACGCTCTTTACTAACCAGTATGTGGATATTTGAATTAGAAAAAGAGATATTCTGGGATATTGTTAAGGGAGGTGAGAGTAGATCAAGGTATTTGGGGAATGTGTTTTCTTCTGGAAAACAACCCCTCATTTTTTATGAGAATGGATATTTTAAGCTAGCAATTTATTGGGAACAGAAAATAAGAAGGGACCATATGGGAAAGTAAAAGTAATGAAAGGGAATCCAGTAAAAGGGAAGAACATGTAACAGGATGAATCTCCAGCCTTTCCCAGTAATGGCCTTTGAGCATCAGTAATCCCCTTTACTTCTCCTGTTATCCAAAGAAAGATGACCGAGGAGGAGCAAACAAAATAAGGATCATTAGAAAAAAATGCCCAAAGCTTTTAGCTGTTTCTCTAACATTTGTGGGGCATTTTCAGTGTTCATTTGCTGAGATATGTTAGAGATCTCTGGGGATATTTACTACTTAATTTGACAAGCAGTGGAACCCAAACAGGAGCTGCATGTACGAGCAGGTACCGTGCAGGTTCAGAGGTCTGCTGCCTTCCAGAGCATCCCCAGGGTGAGCACTGGGCTGCCCCAGAGACCCTGGCTGCCTCCACCATGACCGTGGGTTTTAAGCGACCATTTCTTCTGTTAGTGCCTCGTACTCAAGCTCTTCTGCTTACAATGGCTTTCTAATATCATAGCAATGCAGACTAAGACAATTTAATTCATACTTTGTTAATCTAATCATTAGTCTTAACACAAAATAATTGTAAGTTTATCGAAGGCCATAACCAGGTGTAGAGTTCTTTGTTCTGCACAATACCAGGGCAGATAATATGTATTAAGAGCAATTCAAGCCAGGCATGGTGGCACATGCTTGTAATCCCAGTACTTGGGAGGCTGAGACAGGAGGATCGTGGTTCTCAGACAGCCTCAGTTACATAGTGAGGCCTTCCGCAACTTAGTGAGACCCTGTCTCAAAATAAAGAATAAAAAGCAAGGCTGGGGGAGTAGCTTGGACATAGAATGCCCCTGGGGTCTAGTACCACAGACACTCAAAAGCAACTCAATAAACACTAAGCATGCTACCATCTATGCTAAAAGTTGGATGTATAAGGACAAATAAGAAACCATCCCTTCCCCTAGGAAATTCAAAACGTTTGTTGAATAAATAAATAAAATAACAAGTAAATTAATAAAGAAATGGTTTCTTTCAGCCCGCTGGTAGTCAAACATAATTTACAGAAAGATACATCACAAATAGGTGCAAGCAATTAGAATGTGAAATTTTCATTAGTCAAATGCTAATCAGAAAATAGAGATGCGACAAGGAAGGGCTGTGTCACCTGAACCAAGTATAAAGAATGCAACATTAAAAATCAGGTGGCTGATTTGAAAGATGAGATACTTGAATCCCTCTGTGATCTTTCTCCTGGTGTTTCTGCAGCTCAGCACCTTCCCCCCACAGCCTAAGCGGCTTCCTTCACATGGGGGCAGCAGTACGTTTTGGCGAGATTTTCAGCAACTCACCCTTAAGAATGAATCTTCCTGGCAGTAATCTGTTAAGACCTTAGGAAAAGAGGGATTCCCCTTTGCATGAAATAGAATAGAAATGCAGTCACTCATTACTTTAGCTACTCCACAAGGAGCAAAAGCACAAACAATTTTCCAGATGTTGTTTTCTGATTCTGGAATGCCAGATCAATCTTACGTAGTTAAATCATATTTTTGAGCAGTTAACTACTGCAAGGGGGAGATATTTAGGCTCCTGGAAGACATCAAATTGCCCAAGATTTATATGCGCCCCGTCTGCTTCAGCGCCATTTGCCAACTTAATTCCCGCGTTATTGTTATGTGTCATAATTATGAAATTATACGTTCTGATGCTATTATTTCTAATTTGTACTAATTGTGTAATTGCATCCAATGAAGCCAATTATGTAACTGCTTAATTTTTAACTAAAACCTATTTTAAAGACCTCAGAACTTAACAAGACATTTAAAAAATATTTACATGTCAAAGCAAACTCAGGGGGTCTCTGCAGCTGAGAACACACGTAACGTAATTAAGAAGCCAGTGCGTACATTCAAGGAGACGCCACCTTTTCTTTCCACCTTGAAGTCTGGACAGATGTTTCCATTTTCGGCTCTGAATTTCCTTCTCATTGTGGAAGCTACACTCCACAGTCTTCTCATTTTCTATTCAGTGTTTACATGTAAGATCCATGAACTGGCACCTTTTCCTACACATATCCACACCTTTCTAATCCTCTTTCTTACATATGTAAACAAGAGACAGAAATGGAGTACTTAACAATGTGGCTGACCCTGGAGCTTCCTTTTGGAAGACCACTCCAGTGTTCCTGTTGTTGGACCTCAGTGCTCCAAGTGAGAGAGAAAGGCCTGGGACAAAATGGTTTTCAACTGGTTTCCATGAATGGAGGTGGGGTGGGATAAGGAGCAGGGCAGGCAGTGAGGCGCTGGCTCTGCTCCATCCCGGGGAGCTTCGTGCATTGATCAGAAACTGGTGATTGTCCCTAGAGTTCAAGAAGCTGAAATTGGCTTTTGTTAGCTGTTCTAATCACTGTTGGAGGAGCTCGTGGTAAAGGAGTGGGCATCAGACTATGGAGTTAGATTTTTTTTTAAGGATTTTCATTAAGAAGATTGATGACTCATCCCCTTTGCTCTCTGTTTACCCACTGGTAAAATATGTCTAATGGGTCTATCAGAATTCAGAATAGAAGCCTGCTGAACTGGGCAGGTCCCTGGAGAGCCCCTCCAGTCCCGGGCATTAACACTTCCACTGCCAGGTCATGGGGGAGGGAGTGGAGGCAGGAATTCCCAGTAAGACAAGGGCAGATAAGGCTGCAGGGGAATAGGAGGCGGACGTTGTTCCACACACAGAGAAACAGAGGCCTACAGAGGATGGGTAACCTGCCCGAGGTGGCAGAGCTAGCACAGTGGGCACCGTGTGGATATACCCGGCACACGCGAATGGACAGCAAAAGTCTATTGACACTGGATCCTGAGCACACATGCAATGAGAAGCCGAGGTTCCTGGAGAGCAGCAGAGCAGCGGCAGCCAGCGCTGTACACAAGGTTGCTTTACACCAGAGGGACTGTGGAAATCCAGTCCACAGAGCAAGGAGTAGACCAGGCCAGGAACAGAGGACCACCAATGAGAAGGCCTGCGAGGAGTTCTCGAATGAAAAAGAGAACTCGCTGGGGACTGGCTGGCAACTGCCTGCTTCCTATGAAGACTAGAAGGGTCACAATGACAGTTGTTAACAATTGCAAGCCAGAAAGGAAGGGCCGCAGACTTTCAATTTATATGACATGTATTTACTGGGGAGCAGTAGGCCCAAGGCACCGATAGAAACAAGAAAACATCACCGCTGCCCTCACAGAGCCACAGTTGAATGAGAAGGACAGCTGTGTTCACTGCAAGCTGTCATGAGATCCGGTGATAGAATAGACATCGGAACACTCAGGCACCAGGGACATTTTAAATGACGCCATTGCCCCTGCTGAAGACCCTTCCTAGATACCTAGGATAAAATTCCCATCTCTTTCCTGGAGCCCTTGTACAGCTTGGCCTGGCCTACTTGGCCACTTCATTCCTTCTCCCTTAGCCAACTTTGGTTCAGCCATGTTGGCCTGTTTCACTTTTCAAATATGGCTCCTGTTTGGCCTGGTCCACGCCTTTGCGGATGTGCGTCTTCTGCTTATCCTCACTGTCCCCAAGCTCTCTGCGTGTCTACCTGACTCCTCCAGTTCAGCTACTTTCTGCTCTTCATTTCCTTTAGCATTTATATTAAACTTTAGTTTTTTTATACTTATTGAGATCTTTGCTCTCCACCATAACAATGCACCCTCTGCCGGGCAGTGACATGGCTTTGTCCTCTGCTGTATCCCCCGTACCCCAGCCAGTGCGCAGCACGTGGTAGGCACTCAGCATAGATCTATTATACAAAAGAAATAAAAGCCACTGGAACACAGTGGACCAGATGGTTACTTCTGGCCGAGGACACCGGGGACAGTTTCTCAGAGAAGATTCAAGGAGAGTTGGGCCTTAAAAATGAGGAGGAATTTGGCAACAGGGGTGGAGGGGAATATGGTATAGGAAGGGTTTTAAAGCATGAGATAAAGAAAGGGAATTAATTAAGTGTATAATATGTGATAGCAGCTTTGCATATAATTTAGTTTGTACTTAATTATGCTCATTTTGTATAAATAGAGGCTCAAAAATATATGTTATTCATCCAGAGTTCTCAGAAAATAAAGACTTGAACTGGGATCCAAGCACCGATCTGTCTAGGGCCAGTGTCCATGATTTTACTTAACCCAGGTCAAATATATGTAAATCAAGTACTGGAGAAAAGGTAAGGAAGAAACTCAAAATCAAAAGCTGAGAGGCACCCTTTGGGAGAAGGTATTCTTTTTCTGCTTCTCTAGCAGGTTTAGGAATTGAAGTTCTTAACGCCTCAGCTGCAGTGTGGAGTTCTGATCTCGGATGTCTTGACAATCATAAAGTGTGTTCCAATTTCTTAAAGATATATTCAGTCAAAAGACACAGGTTGAGCGTCACTGTGTTCCAGACCCTGGTCTAGTCCTTGGGATTCAAAATAGAGGCAGATACTCTACCTTCCCCGGGGAAGCTGTGGTGGGATTCTGGAGGCCAGCACTAAGCGGGAGCGGCCTCAGTACAGGGCCTGGCTGCAGAGCAGGGGCCTGGCAAGGCGGAGGCTTCCTGGAGGCCGAAGGAGGAGTCTGCTGGAGGTCAATTACATAAATGAAGGAGCTGGAAGAATACTTGTGTATGTCTGAAGAAGAGCGAAGATAGGGAGACCAAGAGTCATAAGTGTTGATCAGGAGCCAGAGCACACAGGGGTCTTTTGCGCTTGCAAGTTTTTACTTTATCCTGAAAGGTTAGGGAGCCTGTCAGAGATATTAAACCCAGACAGGGGCATTCTACCTCCAAGCCACACCCCCAGCCCCTTTTTTTAAAATTCTTTATTTTGAAACAGGGTCTCACTAAGTTGCGGAGGGCCTCACTAAGTAGCTGAGACTGGACACAAACCTGCTATGATCCTCCTGTCTCAGCCTCCCAAGTACTAGAATTACAAGCATGCACTACCACACTGGGCCAGTTTTGCATTTCAGAGACTATGATCCCTGATGACATTCATTCAAGGGGGCCATCCTGGAGAACACAAGAAAAATAGGTAGAAAAGTTTTCACTCCACAACAAAGAAAATGAGAGCTGACACAGAGTTGAAATGCTGCTGGGAATTGAGGAGAAATGAAGGCAGAGGTTTTAGCAAAGGTAAAGGCAAGGTCATTTCATTCCCTGGCCTGGGATAGTTGGAGGTAGTTGGACAGGAGAGAGCCCCAGAGGAGGAAGATGAGAAGACATGATCATCTCTGTTCAGCTTTAGTGTCCCAGTAAGAAAGGGGCCACACGAGTCTAGAGGTCAGATGAAAAATCTAAAGTGGGCAATCCACTAGAAAAGTTAAACACCACAAAGACACAATTTTAGCCTTTGTGTGTTTGGTGGGGGGAGGGGGTGGGCTGGCGATTAAACCCAGGGGCATTCTACCTCTAAGCTACATTCCCAATATAAAATATTTTATATTTTTATTTATTTTATTTTTTATTTTATATATTTATATTAATTAGTGAGGCCTGAAACAAGGTCTCATTAATTTGCTGAGGCTGGCAGGAACCTTCAGTCCTGTCTAAGCCTCCCAAGTACTGGGGTTACAGGCCTGTGCCACCACACCTGGCTTAATTTTAGTCTTTTTTATTTATTCACTTGGGGTATCCAAGGAGTATAAAATAGTGACTGGTATATTATAGATACTTGATAAAGATTTGCCAAATGATCATACATCACTCAGTTATACCTGATATAAATGACAGATTTGGAAAAGGCTGTTTAAGGGAGGTTATGTAGAAAAAATAAATCAGGGGAAGCCTGCCCTGGGACTTAGAAGGGCACAGAAGTAGCTCTTATTTAATAACAATAATGATAATAATGTCGAGCCCACCACCCAGGTTTTCATCAAAAAGGAGAACCAGAGAGCAGCAAAACAATTTCATAGGAGAACTCTAAAAGAAGAGTTTAGCTTTTCATTAGCTAGAGGATCTAGAAGTGGTTTGCTTCATTTGTGGATACCTTGCATCCCAACTTTGATTAGTGAGTTTTCGTATGGATTCATACTGCAACCCCAAATGTTTAGAGCAAAATGACCTGGATTTGTTCAATAGGTAGCAGCCTTTTTGAAAGAGTGACCCATCCTAAGTCATTTATTTTAAACTTATAAAAGGGATGTTCACATCTCTGATTCCCATAACCTTAATAAAAAGATTTCTTCCCGCTGTGCTGAAGAAAATTCTTGTTTCCCAGTTCTAGTCATTACTGTAAGATCTTGTTGAATTCTTGGTTGGCTTTCTGGAATAATAATGTCCACATTGTTAGGACTGATACATTTTACTCAGAAACTCTGGCTTTCTTCCAGAGAGTAACAGATGCCATCAAAATGTAAGTTGTGGGAATGAGAACTATATACGGTAAAGCCGCAGGACTCCTGTCTAATGGTTTTTAATAGACTGGCATTGCCTGGGCCACATTATGAGGAATTAGTTAAGATGGCAATTAAAGTTGGAATCCTGCTCTCATGTGAGGGAGGGTTATCAGGCAAGCCAATTTCCATAGGATTGGGGAACTAATTTTATTTAAGAAAATTCCTAAGAAATAATTGCTGACTTGTACAAAAGTGATTCAGCATTTGTATTTCAGAGATCAGCTATTTAATATCATGTTAGTGGAGCCTGCCACTTTTATAGGATTTAGAGATCAAGGCATTTCAAAATAATAGCACCTGAGGTTAAGTTACCTCAGCTTTCTGAGTCTGATTCCTCATCTCTGAACGGTGATAATATTCCTCTTTACTAGGATTTTTGTGTGAGTTAGACATAATCACATGTGTCCTGGTGCCTACCAAGGTGTCTGGCTCCTGGCTATTACTCAACACGTGTTTGCTTGTCCCACTTCTACCCAGAATATTTGGCTAATGAAGAGAACGTGGCCAAATTTAAATGCTACTTTGTGCAGATGCAAAACTCTTCTTAAGCCATTTAATGGTCGAGCGCTCTACCGATTGGCACCGTACTTTTGACAGATTGAGCAATGGTCAGCTTATCCTCTGGAAAGGTGGGCAGAGGAGATCCAGACAGGAAGAGCCAGTCACAGCAGTTACTGAGAGCAGACAACAGACCAAGAAAGAGTCACCATAAGTTTTATGTAAACAGTGAGCATTAAAGGCACTAGGAAAAAGGTGGCATAGAGAAGCCTTTCACATATTGTTGTCTGACACAAATTCAAAATCATTTATCATTTGTTCCTTTGTTAAAACAAACGTCAGGAGCTCACTTAAATATTTTGATTAATAGGACTTTTGAATCCATGTGCGTTCGATTTATATGTTTGTTTATTTCTTTGTTTGTTTGCTTGTTTGTTTGTTTTGTGGTACTAAGGATCGAACCCAGGGAAATTCTATTTCTGTGCTCTCCCCACCAGCCCTATTTTAGTTTTCATTTTGAAATAGGGTCTCATTGAGTTGCCAGGGGTCTTGCTAAGTTGCTGAGGTTGTCCTCAAACCTGAGAGCCCTCTGTCTCAGTCTACAAATACTAGTGTTACAGGTGTGCAGCACCACATCTGGCTTCATCTGAGTTTTACAAGTGATTCTGGGATAGATCTTATCACAGAGAAGTTTGGAGCATCCCAGCGAGGACAGGACTGTGAAAAGGTTTGATAGCATTGACACTGAGTCAGAGCATAAATGATGTAAGAACCAATTCTATTTCCCTTCCATCTTCATCTTGGGGGTTCAGGAACAAGCTTTGCCTTCTTACAGGCTCTATGATGAGGCTATCCAGGGGATATTTAGTTTATTTTCCCAAAGAATACATTATTTAAGCCCTTTCAGGTGAAGAACTTGCAACATTTTTCTGTCACGTAATCACCTTCTTCATTTTTTCTAACATTTGAAAGAGTACCAGTATCAAGCACACTGGTTTTATTTCCTTTAGAACTCATATTCTGACTCTCTGAGTTTCCTCCTGCACTGGTGTTCTCCCATAATTATTAACTCTGAAGAAAGATTTTGAAGTGTTGACGTAATTCTGTGGGATTATTGATGAGCACCTCAAACATTCCTGGCATCCAAAAACCCTAGATCACCAGAAACTGAAATTCAGAAGGAGCCAGATTCAAAGGTAGTTGAATTGCAAAGGTACCTGGGACTTTTCAAAGAGAAAAACTACTCATGCTTTTCTTTTAGCTACCGTGGATGCGCCAAATTGTGCTATGAGGGGCCACTAGTCCCGCCTCTGCTAAATAGTCCTGTGACTCTGCGAAGAGGTGCATTTGATGAATGCAGGCACCTTATTCACTATGAGAACCTCAGTGATTTCTGGAGTCTCTTCGATCCTGCTTTGAAAATCCTGATATCAGCCGGGCGTGGTGGCGCACGCTTGTCATCCCCGTGCTTGGGAGGCTGAGACAGGAGGATCGCGCAGGTTCGAAGCCAGCCTCGGCAACTTAGTGAGGCTCTCAGCAACTGAGTGCGACCCTGTTTCCAAATAAAATATAAAAAAATAGGGCTGGGAGTATAGCCCGGAGGTAGAAAGCCTCTGGGCTCTACCCCAGTACCATAATTAATTAATTAATTAATTCCTGATATCTCTAATATTTCAAATATATTTGAAATTTGCGTGTGTGCGTAGTGTTCTACCTCTAAGATACACCCCAACCCTTTTTTTTTTTTTTTTTTTACTATTTATTTTGGAACAGGGTCTCATTGAATATCTCTGAGCCTCACTAAGTTGCTGAGGCTGGCCTTGAACCTGTGATCATCCTCTTGGTCTCCTAAAGAAATATTTCTTTATTTCTAATTTGGGAGTGTTGGTATTTGTTTTATATGAGTATGACAAACCGGAAGCAGTTGCTGCAGGGACTCGGGAGTGGCCAAAGTTGGACTCTTTTACTCTTATTCACCGAAAGTCCCGGCTGGAACCAGTTGGTGCGTCTTGCTGATCTGTAGCCCATAAATTATGCCTCTGTGCTCTGACTTTCTCACTGGGACAACACTGATGAGGGAAAGACTGTGAATTTTCCTCTAAGACCTGCAGCCAAACCCTCTGAGAAAAAATTCAAAGCAACTCTGGTGGGATCAGAGGTTTGGAAGACTTCACCTCCCTTGGGTTGTACCTGCGCCACTCCCTGAGCCCAGGATTAGCATCACTTGGAAACACTAAGTCCAGTTTGAAAGTGTCATTTTAGAAAACAAAGGCCTAGTGCCAACAGATATATAATAAAATGAATCATTTAATTGGGGTGGGAACATTTATTTTACTTGGATGTATCATGGTGGCCTCTCTTTGTTTTCTAACACGTAACTCACTTGTACCCAAGAATCAAGAATGAAGTGAGTCTAGACTGTTGAAAGGGGGTCTCCGATGATGGGGTGATGTGTGTGAGACACGGTGTGCTAGCGTGGTTTAGACGCAAGCTGGGGAACTCTGGGAGCGTTTGGCAGATTATACAACCTCCCTGTATCTTGACTTCTTTATCTGTAAGATGAGTAAGCACTCCTACCTGTAGGATTAATTAAATTACTTTTTTGCATTCTCTGACACATAACAAATGGTACCTTAAATTTATTCAACAACTTTTATTAGTGCCTACCATGTCTACATCAAAGGGTTAGGCAGTGTAGGAGAAGCACAAACAGAAGATGAGTAAATGACCTGGCTTCAGCCATCTTGGGCCTATGGGAGAGAACAACACATGGTCATGAGGGTTGGATAATACCACAGGCAGTGACTTTCAATAAGTTACAGAGGAGGTACGTCATCCAGAGGATGCGTATGAAAGAACTGAGCAGATTGGATTGTGTATAAAGGAAGTGAGCGGATTTGAATCCGGTTGCCCTTGGTACCCATGGTTGTTTCCAGAACCTCCCAGCACTTGTCAAGTTCCTCATATAAAATGGTGTACCCTTCTCAAGAACCTAAGCACATCCTCCCATATACTGTGCTTTCAATCATCTCTAGATGACCTGTCATACTTAATACAATGTAAATGGCTTTGAGTGAACTATTAGACTGTATTGTTTAGGGAATAATGACAAGAAAAGAAAGCTTGTATATGTTCACCACAGCAGTTTCTTCTCCAAATATTTTCCATCTATGGCTGGTTGTATCCTGGATGTTGAAGCTGGATATGCCAAGGATCAGCTATACTTGGCACTCAGGACCTAATTCACTGGGATTAGGTTGGGGCTAAATGGTAGCAGGAATTTCTCGTGGTAAGTGGTTTTTACTTAATCCTTTGAGTAAAGGAGACACATCGATGACTCCCCCCCTCCCCCGTGATGGGAATTGAACCCAAGCCTTTTGCATGCTAGGCAAGTGCCCTACCATGGAGTTACATCCCAACCCTTTTCATTTTATTTTGAGACAGATTCTTGCTAAGTTGCCCAGGCAGGCTTCAAATTTATGATCCTCCTGCCTCCTGAGTAGCTGGGATTACAGGAGTGCACCACTACACCCACTTGACATAGATGATTTCTAAGTTGAAGAATTACATAACTTTGAAAAAAATTGGGTCTTTTACGAAGTGTCATATAGTCCATAGTAGGGTGTAGTGAAGGGGCAAGTGGGTGGAGGAAGGAAAAACAGTGACCACCTTACTAATGAAAAATGTGATGAAGGAACCAGGAACAGAAACAAAGGGCTGGGATGGAGGAGAGGTCTTACCCAGGGTGAGGGGCGCTGTGGTCTGGTGCCACATCCATAAGCCAGGAGGGCTGGGCTCCCCACTCCCACCCCGCACCTGCCTCTACCGCTGTGTCCAGCCTCTTGTCTTCTCCACGTGGGTTTCCGTTCCTCCCACCTGGGCTCCCACTGTTCCCTCTACCTGTGTATTCATGAGCTTTTCATTGCTGTGGCAAAATACCCGAAGGAAACAACTTAAAGCTTTGAGGAAGGTTGAGGTTGTTTAGGCTCATGGTTTCAGAAGTTTCAGTCCATGTTGGTTGGCTTTGGGGTGAGGCAGTGCATTGAGGGGGGGGCACAAAGCTGCTCACCTGTGGCAGTAAGAAAATGAGAGAGAAGAAAAGAGAGAGCTCAGTCCCAATATGTTCTTCGAGGGCTGTCCCCACTGAATAAACTGTCTTCCACTAGGCCCCACTTTCTAAAGCTTCTACCACCTCCCTTCACTGCCACAGCTGGTGACGAAGACACCAACACATGTACCAGTGGACACTCCAGATCCCAGAATGCATCTCTTCAGAAGTTAAAATCCTCCTTTCCTGGCCACCCTATCTAAGGAAGGCTCCTCTATCACATAGAGAACCTTGTCTTGTTTTACCCAGCACCCTTACCACTGTCTTAAGATTCTTGGCCCATGAGTTTGTCAACTATCTTAGTATTGTCTTTGTTTTCCTGGACACTGGACTCTTCTTTGTTCTGATGATTGTTTGCTAAGGACCTAAACATCTGTGGGACAAGAAGGTTTCAACCAATAACTATTGAATAAGATCTTGAAATCATTGATGTGTGAGGTCCTTGCAGTAAGAGTTTTCTGACTTCCTGATTCCAAGTGAAAAATAAATTAAGAAAACTGCTTACTGACAGTGGATTTATAAGAAAGAAAAAAAGGCTCAAAATTTTAAGTTTGGGTGACTACTTGAAAAATTCTTTTAGGGATTGGAATATCAATAATTATCTCCCGCCCCAATATTCAGGGGAACCTTTTTTGTATATTTTTTAAAATGCATCCATATACATTTGTGTATATGTACACAAATGACAGTGGACTACCCAAAGGACAGTGATTCCTGAATCTCTGAAGACAGCAGCTCTGGAGGTCAGGAGAGAGGACCAGAGTAGACAGGAAGCGCCATGCGCATGACTCGTGTCTGCCGATGGTAACAGCAAAGATCGGTGTATTTAAAACTCTTCATGGAGCTATTTATATTTGAATGGAAACTCCCCATGGAGGAAAATTACTCAAAAGAAAATGCCAAGAGAGTTTAGCATGGTGAATCAGTAGCACGTAATATTTACAGGCCTTTGGGTACTGTTTAGGACAGGGAGACCCGGGCCTGGCTGTGGAGAAAGATTTCTCCTCAGGTCCCTCTGTCTTGCACAGTGACAGGGCCTGGGGATGCCATGCTGACACCAGCTGGTGTACTGTTGTAATTCTGATGCCAACCACTCAGAGCTGTTAGCACAGACCCCACAGGTCAGAGAGCATGGTCCCTGAGGGTCTTTCTTCACATGCCAGCTTCTCTTTTCACTCTTTATTTTGAAACAGAGTCTCACTAAGTTCCTGAGGCTGGCCTTAAACCTGCGGTCCTCTGGTCCCTGTCACTCACACTTTAGACCAACTGGCTATAAATCCTGGGGTTCCCTTGACCCCTTCAGGTTTGACAATTCATTAGAGTGCCATAGAACTCCAAGAACCACTATGCTCATAGTTACAGGCTTTGTTCAAAGGTTACACAGCAGGAGTAGCCAGATGAGGAGGCCAATGGGACAGGCCTGGGCAGGTTTTGGACACAGGGCTTCTGTGCTCTCACCAGTGGGGTCAGCCCCTCACCTTCGTGGCATGGCCATGTGCTCACCCGCCAGGGCTCTCCGCTGAGCTCTGATGCCCAGAGTTTCCTTGAGGATTTCATTACAAAAGCAGGAGCCCATTGTTTGCCACATAATTGAACTCAATCTCCAGCCCCGGCCACCCCAGAGCTAGCTGACTCAAAGCCCAAACCTCTAATCACAGAGTTGGTCTTTCGGATGACCAGTCCCATCCTGAGTCATCTCACCTCTCAGCCCAGACTCAGATGGGATGCGGAGGGCACATGAACAACACCGCACTCCCATCACCCAGAAAAGTCTGAGGGGTTTAGAATCTCCCTCCCAAGACTCAGGGACAAAGACCAGTCAAATCTTTACATCAGCTATATTTCCTTTGTGATGTATATGCATTGGTGGGGTTTTTTGTTTGTTTTTTATTTTCAAATCCTTGCTGGGCATAGTGGTGCACACCTGTAATCTGAGTACTTGAGCCATTTAGATAAGAGGATCGCAGGTTCCAGGCCATCCTCATCAACTTGGTGACACTCGCAGCAACCTAGCAAGACACTGTTTCAAAATAAAAGCCGAAGAGCCAGGCGTGGTGGCGCACGCCTGTAATCCCAGTACCTAGGAGGCTGAGACAGGAGGACTGTGCGAGTTCGAAGCCAGCCTCAGCTACTTAGTGATGCTCTCCGCAACTCAGTGAGACCTTGTTCCCAAATAAAATAGAAAATAGGTCTGGGAGTATAGCCCAGAGGTAGAAAGCCCCTGGGTTCCATCTCCAGTACAATCAAAATAAATAAATAAATAAATATTAAAATTAAAAAGGACTGAGGATGTAGCTCAGAGGTAGAATGCCTCTAGGTTTCATGCCTAGCACCAAAAAATAAAAACAAAAAAATCCTATTTGGAATCAAGTTTTAAGCCTTAAATGAAGATTAGCATTCTTCATTTTTCTGTCTAACGCACAGTGAACACACCATCAAACTCTCTTATCTACACTATCTATTAAGATGGGAATGATCCCACACGTTTCTAAAACTTTTTCCTCTCATCCACATAACCTTAGCTCTACCCTGGACCGCTGCAGGTGCACTGAGCTGACATTGGCTCCTGGGCTCATTCCACCGGGAACAAAGTGGTGACTGGTTTTTTTCTGTACTAGGGATTGAACCCAGGGTCACTCTACCACTGAGCTACATCTCACTAGGTTGCCTAAATTAGCCTGAAACTTGTAATCCTCCTACCTCAGCCTCCAGAGTAGCTGGGATTACAGTCACACACCACCATACCTGGCAAAGGTGATCTTTTTTAATTGATAGAGTAGGATGTGCATTCCCCCACTGCAAGTCTTCTGCTAACTCCTCCTGCACAATTGAATCAAATCCAAACATCTTGTTCAGACCTGTAAGCTCAGCCACCTTGCTGGGCGTGTGGCCCCCACACTGAGCCCCCCGTGGGTCCCCCAAGGACCTTCACTCCTGTTCCTGTATCCACAAACCCCGCACATCTCACATCTCTACTTAAATGTCAACAGCTCAGCCAGGCATGTTGGGTGGTACATGTCTATAATCCTAGTACTTGAGAGGCTGAGACAGGAGGATCACAGGTTCAGGGCCAGCCTCAGCAATTTAGTAAGACCCTCTTTCAGAATAAAAACTCAAACGAGCTGGAGGTGTATCTTGGAGGTAGAATGCCTCTGAGTGCAATCCTCAGTATTAAAAAAAAAAAAGCTGAGCGTGGTGACACATGCTTATAATCTCAGCATTCAAGTGACCAGAGGATCACGGTTCATGGACAGCCTCAGCTACTTAGCGAGGCCCTTCGCAACTCAGTGAGACCCTGTTTCAAAAACTAAAAAGACTACAAAATAGGGGTAGGGGTGTAGCTCCAAGGTAGAATGCCCCTGGCGGGGACATTTTCAAAAGAGGTCTCTCTTCCCACTTAATCCTGTTATCTTGTTTTTTCATTATCCCAAGACACTCACCATAGTCTGACATTATTTGTCTATTTTACTGTGTATTCTACTTGGATGTAACCTTCATTAGGTCAATACCTTTGCTCACGGTTACATTGTCAGGACTTAGAACAGTGGCTGGCACATAGTAGAGACTTGGTAAATATTTGATGAATGAATAAATGAACAAATAAATGAGAAAGACACATGTAATAAAATAGCTTGAGTGACTTAACTTTCAAATAATACAGATGAGAGCTACAGCAAGACTGCTCAGTCAGTGATCAAAGACACAGATATTAGACTATCTGATTTTACATAACAGCTTGGCTACCTGGCTGTGTGTTATTGGGGAATTTGCTTACCTCTGTGTGCCTCGTTGTTCTTATTATAAAAAGGAAGCTAAAATATTATCTACCAAAACACTTAAAGACTATGTTCAAAGGCTGCCTCCTAGTAATTCAGAATTTACTCTTACTATTTATAACTCTTCAGCCTGTACATATTCAAGTAGAACCTTTAACCCAAGGTACAAGAGCTTTAAGATTGACCTGGATGTAAACAACTAGATTAGGAATTAAAGGACATTTATTGGCCATATTACCTTACCCTCCTTTTGCTTCTTTTTATGAACATCAGGACGTTGGATTAAATCTATCAAAATATCCTTGTTTTGTTTTGTTGCAGTACTAGGTAGGGGTTGAACCCAGGGAGCTCTACCACTGAGCTACACCCGCCTCCAGCCCTTTTTTAATTTATTTTTTATTTTGAAACAGGCTCTTGCAAAGTGGCCCAGGCTGGCCTGGGACTTTTGATCCTCCTGCCTGAGCCTCTTGAGTCACTGGGATTACAGGCGTATGACACCACAGCCATCCTCAAAATGCACTGTGAGCTCTGATATTCTGTGGTTTTATAATGAAAACTTCATAAGTCTGGCAGATTTGAAAGCCAGAAGAGAATCAGACACTAACCTTGAAGAAAAGCAACGGGGCTCTCTTCCTTATTATAAGGTTTCGCTCATTCAGCAGCCTCCAAATAGTCCTAAGATACCAGCAAAACGTACTTTACAGGATGCGACCAGTCTGGTGGTGATGAGGCTGCCTCCTCCAGTCTGTACAGGGAAACAACAAAGAAAACAGGAGCAGAAACTGGAGTCAGAGTCAGGTCAACAACCCCTGTCAGCTGAGTATGATGACGCACGCTTGCAGTCCCATTAAAGGATAACAGGTTCGAAGACAGACTCAGCAAGTAGAGAGACACTCATCAACCTAGCAAGACCCCGTATCAAAACAAAATATAAAAAGATCTGGGGGTGTATCTTGGAGATAGAACACCCTTGGGTTTAGTACTTGGTAGTGCGCGCACGCGCGCGCGCGTACACACACACACACACACACACACACACACACACACAGAGCATGTCAGCCAACTCTTCTCTTAGTTTTTCCTAAACAGATTCCATGAGAAAGAAAAGGAATCTGTTTACATCAGTAGTAAGAGATAGGGCTTTGTTTTAGGAGAACTAGGTATAAACAGTGGCAGAATTATGTACTAACATGTCATTATGATCCTTCTGCCTGGCAATCGGCACCTTAGTTGATCTGCTTAAAATCATAGTCACACAGTGGGTCTTCCTAGAATAAATCATTGGCTCCCATTGCTCCTTCATATTTTTTTTCCAAGGCTGGGTCTTAGTTAGCTCTCTTGCCAGGCATCTTCTCTTCATATACCTTCATTGTTTCATTTATTCCTCCCTATCTACAGTATTAGTTTTGTCAGATCTTTGTCCTCTGATTACAAACGTGCTTTGGGAAATCGTATCCTTTCCCGTCTTCATCCATGCATCTCACCCTTAGTCTCAGTTTGGTGGATGTACATGAGGTAGAAGCAAAGATTATATCATCTTCAGTAAAGGAGAGAATGCAGGTGAGCCACAGAGAAAGAAATCAGTCAGGCTGGCAAATTGCATCTGTGGGACGGAGCACAGAATGTTTGTTTCTTCCTATATTTCTTGAATGAGTTTATGACAAAAAATGTACATGAAAAAGCGAGGAGACATTTTGCCCAATCTGAATGACACTGATGTATTTTTTACATCATGTAATCTTTCCATATTTTCAATAACAATCTTTGATACAACATTTTATACAATTGCCTGAAGAGCCTTCAGAGATAAAAGTACATATCTAAGGTTGTAAATTGGGTACATCCAATATCTAGATAATGGAAGTCACTCTACAGAGTTCAGTAGATCAAGAATTTGCTTTATAACTGGAGAATTGGGGAGATATTGAGATTTTAATAATCCTCAATTATAATCCTCAACAATGCCATTAGTTTTAGCCAATCTCAGTTCAAGTGACATTGGGGTGATTTTCTGCATCATCAAGGAATCATCTAAGGCCTTGTTCTGGTTACTGTGGAGAGGATGTCCCAAGGGCTGTTTTTGCTTTATAACTGGAGAATTGGGGAGATATTGAGATTTTAATAATCCTCAATTATAATCCTCAACAATGCCATTAGTTTTAGCCAATCTCAGTTCAAGTGACATTGGGGTGATTTTCTGCATCATCAAGGAATCATCTAAGGCCTTGTTCTGGTTACTGTGGAGAGGATGTCCCAAGGGCTCTTTTGTTGTTGTTGCTGATTGTTTGCCTAATTGTTTGCTTGTGGTGTTAGGGATTGCACCCAGGGGCATTCTACCTCCAAGATATACCCCCAGCCCTATTTTATTTTTTGTTTGGAAACAGGGTTTAAGTTGCTGAGCATCTCACTAAGTTGCTAAGGCTGGTCTCAAACCTGTCATCCTCCTGTCTCAACTTCCCAACTACTGGAATGACAAGTGTGTGCCATCATGAGGCTGATTTTATAAAACCAGAAAACCTACTCTCCCAAAAATTAACAGAAAAGACAAAAAAAATTTTATTTCCTTATGACTATTGAAACTACTAACATAGGTGTCCTTTCTAGATAGGACCACACAACAGGTTGATTTTATTATTGTTTCTCAAAAAGGAACATTCAAATAAGTTACACCCCTCCAGATCAAGGAGGGTGTTCCCTTCTGTGAAGGATACATGTAGGGCTTACAACACGGGAAGAATATTCTCTTAAAAGCCTGTGTTCCTTTTAATTTTTATATCCTTTTAATTTTTATATCCTAAGAGAACTCATAAAACAACAGTGGAGGAAAATGGTGGATTGTATTTAAGTTATTCCAAAAACAAGCTGGGCAGAGTGGCACATGCCTATAATAATCCCAGTACTTGGGAGGCTGAGACAGGATGATCACAGGCTAGGGGCTAGCCTTAGCAAATTAGTGAGGTCCACAGCAACTTAGCAAGCCCCTGTTTGAAAATAAAAAAATAGAAATGGCTGGGAGTATAGTCTGAAGGTAGAATACCCCTGGGTTGAATCCCCAGCACCAAAAAGAAAAAAAAAGTATTCCAACAACAAGAATATATTTTGAAGATAAAACTATACTTGGGTGGTTTCTAATAAAGACATCCCTGCTATTGAAAAAATAAGCAGCATATGACCTTGCTTTCTATAAAATAGGTAACTAGAAACATGAGAATATCAAGCTAAAGTTAATGAAGGGATCTGCGACAAAAACTTTGCTAGAGAACAGTTGCGTGGGGCGCGAGATTGAGGTTAAAGCGCGTATAGCCCTTCATGACTCATTTGCAGTTTAGCTGGATTTTCTCATTTCTCCCTCCTGTTGTTGTAATTAGCTGTTAAGCTAGCAGAAACTACATTTTCTGCATTATCTGGGCAATGTCTTTTAAGTTTGAAGAAAAAAAAAAACAAGAGGAGCAGGCTACGCTGCTGCTTGAGACTAACCGATGTAGGAAAAGAACAATTGTTGTACCGTCACCAAAAGCCTGTCAGCAGCCAGCAGAAGATCTTTAACTGGTAATTGTTTCAAAACAGAGTTCTCTACTGGTGGCTTTGCAAAGAAATCCTCTGCGTTATTTTTACTTCCAAGATAAGTAATTTATAGTTTTCACCGTAAACATGTAAGAAATAATGTAATGCTTAAAAATATTCATATCAGAAATGGGTTCTATGTAGGCAGCAGCTGTGAGATCAGTGTTTGTGTAAAGTTCCCCCCTGCACACTAACTGGCTTGTATATTTGTTGGCTTGCACGCTCACCAGCTTACACACTGCTGGCTTTTGTGGTTGATCTCCTTAGCTGCCCTCATCATTTGAAATGGTCTTAATCAGATAGAATATAGTTTTTAGCAAGCATTCTATTTCAACCTTTTGAAGGATAGACTTGCCTTTTAATTAAAGCATTTCTCTAAATAGTATGCAAATATTAGCCATAGTTTATTTTCTACAGAAAATGCCTACTGGACTACTTTTTAGCTTCTAGAATAAATGCACAGATAAGAAACTTTATTTTGGGTTTTAAAACTGTGAAGTCTTATATATATTGGTAAACAAGTATAACAACTGAACACTTTTAGGATGTCATGGGAACTTAATGAGAATGAGAGTTCTGATCTACTTCTTCTAAACCCCTGCGCCATGAATCTGAGGATATAATATGTCAAAGAAAAAAATTGCAGTTTCAGAAAAAATAATGATTCATATAATTAAAGTTTCAGGAGCTGTTTCTTGAATCCTTACATGTTTGGGGACTGTACAATGCTCTCCTATTTTATTAAAAATGAGTTGGGTGCCCAGGCTTCCAGAATTACTAACTTCCAAATTAAATTTCCATTCTTTGTAGTGGCATTGTTCATTTTCTGTTCCTTGAGCCCTTGGTATTCATGCATGAAAATGTTCTCACTTGCTTAGAGGATCCAGCTGAACCTGGCCAGTAAACCTGAAATGAAACTGTGCCTTGCTTCTGAGCCTAACTAAGTCAGAGTGATGCCAGTGAGCTTCATTTTCACAATTTATGTTCATCACTGTCATTCCCAAATTATACCAGAAAAACTAGTCAGAATACTGTCTTGCTAAAAATAGAACACAGTGCTAGCAGATTACCACCTGGGGAAGGTGACAGGCAGATCGCCGGATGGTCTCTTTGGAGCAGCACCCAAGACAGATCTGGACCTTGGATGACAAAGGTCTAGATTCTGTGGCCGCCTCTGCAAGCTCAGATCCTGGGTGCCATTACGGAGTACACAGAAAGAACTGGGACAGAAATTTGCTACCCAGAGCCAGAAGGCAGAGATGTGGATATAGCAGGATGCTTTTGTATTGGTTGCCTGTCCTGATTCAGTGAGATAAATTAAAATTTCCAAGTAGAAAAGACATGTGTGATGGCTGGTCAGTGTATTTTTTTTTTTTTTTTGAGAAGCCAGATTAGAACCAGAAGGTTGCTTAATGAATAGAGGTTGGGAGCAGAGGGAGTTAGTTGGTTCCATGACCTGAATATTTAGTAGACCAGACTGAGATAAACTGATGTGACCTCATCACCATGCACAATTATAGGCTAGAGTTCAGACAAGAGCTTGACTATTAAAGATGTCTCCTGACTTAATATTTCGAGCTTGGGAAACACTTCATGGTACCTACCTTAGGTCATTATGGAAGCCAATTCATTTATTCCCTCATTGCCAACTAGGTACCAGGCATCATTTTACACTCATGTTCCAGAATAACAGTAAACAGCACAGGCAAAAATCCCTACCCTCGTGATGTTTGCATTCTAATATGTGGGTAGTCGATCACATTGATAAATAATATGTTAATGCCACTATTAGCATATTGCTACAGAAAAAAAGTTAAGAATGGAAAAGTCTTTTTTTTTTTTTTTTTTTGGTGGTACTGGGGATGGAACCCAGGAGCATTCTACCTCGGAGCTACACTCCCAGCCCTAATTTTTTAATTCTTTATTTTGAAATAGGGTCTCACTAAGTTGCAAAGGGCCTTACTAATTAGTAGCTGAGGCTGTCTGCTAACTGCAATCCTCCTGTCTCAGTCTTCCAAATGCTGGGATTAAAAGTGTGTGCCACCACACCCAGCATGAAGTCTCTTTTAAATAAAATAATAAGTATAAATAGGACAGCACCTCACTTATCATATTTTTATTTTACTATTTGTTATCTTGTCTTCCATGAAGAACATGTGTATCTTAACTAACTATCCCCCAAAGAGTGCAGGGCAGCTAGACTTGGCGGAGCAGACCTGTAATCCCAGTACTTGCTGAAACAGAAGGATCACAGGTTCTAGGCCAGCCTTGACAATTTAGAAGACCCTAATTCAAAATTAAAAAAAAAAAATTAGAGTTAGAGGTATAGCTCAGAGGTTGAGTGCTCCTGAGTTCAGGTCGGGCTCTTTCTGTCCCATGTAACATAAGTCCTCCTGATTGACAGAGTTGCCCTTAAATATGTTAATTCCAATGATTAATAGTTGAATCTTTCTCCATTCTGGAAGACATACCACCAATAGGATGTCATTATATACCTTTATTCTCTTTCTCCTGGGTTGACATTTTAAAGTCTAACTAAGCCTTTTAGAGGGAGCTACATATTTTGAACAATTTATAGGAAACTTTTAAAAAAAATAATGTCATAAAAAGGATGCTGATAGATTATGCTCTCCAGAAAAAGAGTCTTGGGACGTGGGAACCAAAAGCCTGTATTCTTGACATTACTCGTTCATTCTGCAGGTGATACTTGTTATACTACAACAGCCGAATACCTTAGTTTTCCCTCTGAGTCATTGCTACTGCTCTTCACAGAATATAAGAGAAACTAAAGTGAGATGACAAACATAAAGTAGCAATTAAGCTTTTAAAGTATTGTGTGAATCAAGAGACACTGATCCCAGTAATGATAGTTATGACTTCTTCCAAAAGTTTGAAGCGTTTTTTTTCTTTCAACACTATTCCAGTCTTATGCCCACAGACCCAAGTAGAAGTTGAGATGATAAAGCATTTGCTTAGAGAAGCAAAGGGCTGCAAAGATAAGATAAACTCCCCAACCCAGCTCAGGAATCCCTCCCCAGGGACAATCAGAGAACAAGTGACACACACAAGAACAACCACCAGCATTACCTCCACACATCCTTTCAGCTGCTCTAGAGAAACACTGAGGGAGTGGAGGTGCTCACCAGGACAGAAGCGAAGGTGCCTATAAGTAGGCTGGGTAGCATGACAATGGTTGGGCTTAATGTTAATCAGAGAAACCAAGCTCACTCACATTTGATAGATTAGAAAATAGCAGTGTTTGGCAGACACATATATCAATGAAATAGAATAGAAGATACATAAGCAAATCTTCAAACTTAAAGCCAGTTGATTTTCAACAAAGGGGCCAAAACCATATGCTGGAGAAAAGACAAGTCTTTTCAACAAGTGGTTCTGGAAAAACTGGATATCCCTCTGTAGACGAATGAAATTAGGCCCATGTCTCTCACCCTGCACAAGAGTTATCCCAAGATGGACCAAAGACCTAGAAATTAGATCAGAAGTTTTGCAATTACTAGAAGAGGGCTTAGGACCAAATCTCCAACATAAAGATACTGGTAGAAAGTGATCTTTGCCAGCTACCCCTCTGATATATATAGAGTGACTTAAAAAACTTAATTCTAAGAAAAAACAATCAAAAACTGGGCAATGGAACTGAATAGACATTTCTCAAAAGAAGAAAAAAACAAATGACTAATTGTATATATCAATGTTCTATATCAATACCAATCAAGGAAATGCAAATCAAAACTACAATGAGATTCAATCTAACTCAGAATGGCAATCATCAAGAATACAAACAATAATAAATGTGAGTGAGAATGTGGGAAAATAGGAACTCTTATACACTGTTGGTGGGACTGCAAATTAATAAAAGCACTATGACGATCAGTATGGAGCCTCCTCAAAAGACTAGGAATGGGACCGCCATATGACCCAGCCATACCACTCAATCTCTTTCCAACAGAATGAAAAGTCATAATACTCTAGTGATGCATACATAGCCATGTTTATAGTAGCAAAATTCAAGAGCCAAATTATTAAACTAATTTAGGTGTCTGTCAACCAGATTAATAGATTAATAGATAAAAGAGTAGTATATATACACAATGGAATTTTATTCAGCCATAAAACACAACAACATTATGTCACTTGCAGGAAAATAGAATGAGAGACCTATTATGCTTAAGTGAGACCAGCCAGTCTCAGAAAGTCAAGAGTCAAATATTTTATCTCATATGTGGAAGCTAGAGAGGAAATAGGAAACAAAAGCGACTTTAGAAGAGAGAGACCAGTAAAATAGTGGAAGAATATAGAGAGATGGGGAAGGAAAAGGAAGACCCTATGAGATAAAGGAAAATAATAGTGTTTGAGCACAGCAGTTGATGGCGATATTTAAGGAGCCCTGGCCACACTGTATTGAAAAAAATGGTCTACTTTGAGGGACATAAAAAGAATGTGATTGAAAATAATTGATGACTGACTAAACACAGCAAAGGAAAGATAATAGTAAAAATCCACCAATATCCTCGCATATACATATCCACACCCCGCAAATATTTAAATGTGTGCTAGGCATTAAGAGAAGAATCTGAGTAGTCCTTAGATGCATGTGACGTCAGAGGAAGGAGGCAAAACACATTTTCTAAAATGTTCTGTTGGTGCTTGGGCCCTAGAAGAGCTATGCAAATTGCCTTATTTCCTGGGTCTGACTTAAGTCTCAGGCTAAAAATAGTTTGCCAGTGGCCACCTCTGAGGGAGAACCTATCCAGTGAGGTAATCAACAGCGACAAGCGATTTGCTGTTCTGTGGGCCATCCAGGGAGGGGAGGCTGCGTGTGATTCAGTCCTGCTTAACAGAGGGTTGGTGCTTTGACCCTTACTTGAATCTTAGGAACACATTTTCCTTCAGCCCCTTGGACTCCAAGCTACTTGGAAGTTGGGACGTATCAGAAATGCCCATTACAGCCCAGTGTGGTGGCACACACCTGCAGTCCCAGTACTTGGGAAGCTAAGACAGAGGATTGCAGATTTGAGGCCAGCAGCACAAAAACTCTGTAACTTAGCAAGACCTTGTTTCAAAATAAAAAATAAAATAGAGCTGAGGGAGGGTGTTAGCTCACCCAGAGTCCCTGGGTTTACTCCCCAGTAGAAAGAAAAGCTTCATTACTTTGATCCAACCATCATAAACACAGTAGGATTCTATACAGCAAGAATCTACATTCAAGAATCTTTAGTAAAAGATAAAGGAGTTTCTGCATTTAAGGTGGGTCTTTGTTGGTAGGAAGTTTAGACTGCACATTGCATCTTCTGCTTTTATCCTACAAAATCTGACTTTGCAACAAAATGGTAGTCCACGTAAGATTTTTCTTAATTTTTGGCTTAACCTGATAACGTACATCAAATACTTTCTGCTTCACTTTATATACTAGGCATGTTATTGAAACACTACATATAAGTGTATTTTTTGTTGAAAACTGACTCTTATTTCCAATATGCCTGGTAAAAATGTCACTTAAAGAAGCCCAGATGAGCTGCTGTGTAGCCTAGTGGAAGTGTTTGTCTCTCATACATGAGTCTGAAGTTCAATCCTCAGCACTGCAAAAATAAAAGTATGTTATTCTTTAAATCTATGTGTGTGTGTGTGTGTGTGTGTGTGTGTGTGTGTGTGTGTGTAGTACTATGAATTGAACCCAGGGGCGTTCTACTTCTGAGCTAAACCTCCAGCCCTATTTTATTTTTTTACCTTGAAACATGGTCTCACTAGTTGCAGAAGGCCTTGCTAAATTGCTGCGTTTGGCCTCAAACCTGCGATCTTCCCTGTCTCATCCTCCCAAGTATTGAGATTACAAGCATGTGCCACCACAACTAGTTTAAGTCTCATCTATAAATATCACATTAACCTAAACACACCTATATCTCAAGTTAAAATAATTAGGTTACCTTTATTCCTGAACTAGTTAGTAATTGTGTATAACCTAAATTAATGTAAGATACATCATAGAATTGTACATCCAAATTTTACTCACATTTTTCAGCAAATTAAAATAAGATGTGAGACAATGGGGCAGAGAAGGGATGAATGAAATTACCCTGAGGAATGGAATGAGGAGAAATTGTGTTGTATATGACACATGAACCATGATTGGGATTAAGTCATTCCTAGATCCCTTAAATAGTGTGGTACAGATATTGCCGTGATTCCAGTATACCATAATTTCCAACCCAACTTCCAACACAGTTAAAATCCAGGCTGTCGGTAACTTCTAAGTAAGTGTCTCAGTTGCAAGAAATATCAAATTTGGAAGGGATAATTGCAGTGTCTTTTAAAAATACAATGGTCACACAAAGATGCAGTCAAATTACATTGAAATCTCAGTATTGGGGTGAAAAAAAAGAACATTCATATCTGCCTGGTGAAATTTACAGAACATAAGAGAACATCTATTAAAGAGCTAAGGATATATTTGAGTTCAACAGGATCTTGGAAGTCTTGGCCACGAAGGCTGGCGAGACCATCAATTTTCCATTCCTGAGGATAAATTTTAAATCCAAATAAATCCTGTCTGTTGGGCCACTAAAAAGCCTTGTCAGCTCTCAAGTTTAGGAGGCATGCGTTCACTGGCAGCGGACTGAAGCCACAAACCGGGCCAAAGTGCAGGCATCTCCTATAACCTCATTTCCAAGCACGAACTAACGGCAAAGCAGAAACCGGCTGTGTGGCACGGCTGCCCCAGCGCCATCCACAGCCTGACCACGGCGGCCCTGGGACCAGGCAGAGCTAAAGGTCACGGCCACTTCTGCACACAGTGAGCCTCCAAATCCAGAGGCCACGGCAAGGCCAGCGGGTGGGGAGAGAGGGGTGTGGGGCAGTTCTCTGAGCGCCTGGGGTGACATAAATGATGCAGGAGGAAGTAAAAAGAGGTTTCAGAGTGTGCTTAGGGAAATATGGAAGCGTTTCCTTTCACAGTGACAGTCCTTGTACACAAACAGGCCAGCTCAGACTACGCGGCCACCACCTCTCGGGAAGCCTGACCACAGGCCGCCCTCGCAAAGAAAGACAAAAATAGAACTCTTCCGTCCGGTCGCGGCCCCCTTCTTTGTGTGTTGGTGACTTACTTTCAAACAGTCAATTTTGAAAGCGTGGCTACTTGAGGCATAGACATTAAAAAAAAAAAGAAAGAAAGAAAGAAAGAAAGAAAGAAAGAAAGAAAGAAAGAAAGAAAGAAAGAAAGAAAGAAAGAAAGAAAGAAAGAAAGAAAAAGGAGGCACATCAAGGTAAAAGTGGTATCGGGGATGTGGGGGAACGAACGGGCTCCTCCTTCCCCCAGAGTTGGCAAGCGGTGCGGTGGGTGGAGTGGACGGAAAATCCTCCGAAACTCCCAAATTGCAATCGACATGGGGAAATTTTAAAACTCAGTCAGGGTGACTCCTCATTCCTGTCTTATCTTCGGGGATGACTTCATCCCACAGGGCCAGTTACAGATCTCCCCTCCCACTCTCTCCCAACCATATGCTTCCTCGAGGAACACCCACGCCGCCTGCCCGCCGGCTCGCAGCCGCCTCCCACCACTAGCGTGTTATGAGTACTAGTTCTCCTTCCCACGGGGGGAATCAGTGCACTGGTTCCTCTACAGGATTTTTTAAATTCCCAACAGAAATTCTAAAACATAGGCTTTACTGCCCCCACTTTGGGAGGAAAAAGCTTAAATAATAACCTGCTCTGATCACACAGCTAAGGAGAAGGAAAGCTGAGGTTCACAGGGGGCCGGCTTTCTCCAAACTCCTCCTGAGGCTCGGCCGGTCCTCTGAGCTCCTCACACCCCTGCAGGTCCTCTCACTTAGAGGCAGTGCAGGGGGGTTTCCACCTTAGTCATCATTAACACAACGCACAGAACTGAACAAGTCACTTCAGCTTTTACGTGAGTGTTCTTCACCTCTAGGTCCGGGGCGGTGGGGGGGGGGGGTAGGAGTTGCAGAGCACTTTGCTCCATTTTTTTAAAAAATTATTATTATACTTTTGCTGGTGCATTGTAATTATTCATCATGCTGAGGCATAGAGCGGTAGGAATATGCATATACACACGGTGCCGTCCTGCTCCTTCCCCTTGCCTGTACGTATTGTTGAGATTGGTATTGGTGATTTCATAGACATACATAGCATTATTTACACTGTTACCTCTTCACATCTCTACCCCCTCCTGCCTTTCCTAACCCCTTCCATTACCACACTGGAGTCTCTGCTCCTCCATCTGAAGTCTCCTTTGTTCCCCAGTTTCTCTCTAGCTTCCATATATGAGAGAAGACGTACAACTATTTGCTTTTTGAGATTGGCTAACTCACTTAGCATAATATTCTCAGATTCCACTCATTTTCGCACAAATGATATAATTTTGTTCTTTATGACTGAGTAAAATTCCACGGTGTATATATGCCAGTTCTGTGATCCACTCATCTGTTGACAGACACCTAGGCTGGTTCCATAATCTGACCGTTGTGAATTGGCAGCTATAAATATGGATATACATTTATTGCTATAATATTATATCAATATAATATATAGCATAGCTGGGTCATATGGTGATTCCATTTTTCTGAGGAACCTCCACCCTAACCTCCATAGTGACTGTACTGGTTTGCTCCATTTTGACCTCTGCTTTTATGCGCCCATCAATTATTGTATACCTACTATGTGTCAAGGATGTCCTCTATGAGGAGGTAACAGTGAGCAAGCCACAGAAATCCCAGGGGTTCAGCAAGAGTCAAGCCTGACGGGAATGGATTGAAACACAGGAGAGGTCAGGAGCAGGTACTAGAACATGCAGGTCCTCTGGGCTAAGAAAGACATTTAGGTTTTATGCCGGCAATATTTGCTCTAAGAATGTACCAATGCTTAATTTTTGTTTCTAAGAAGGGCCCAGCATCAGCAATTACTTCATACATAAAATTCTATCCCGAGAGGGAAGTGGGTAAAATAGTTTAATTCACAAAGGTAGGTTGATGGGTTTCAAATTGTCCCTATCTCCTCAGACAGAATGGGAAAGGGATAGAGACCTATGTAAGATTGCATCCCAACAGCATCCTTTCCCTGCTCAGGGCGAGGGAAACCCAGAGAGAGTGACTTTTTCTTTTCAGGGAGGTACACGGGAAAAGTCTTTCCTGCTTTGCCTGATCAGGTGCTGAATATGCATGCAGCTGCAGCTCTCTGAGCAGGCTCTGCCATCTGTAGCTCTCTTTGCAATAGTCCAATCAAATGTTCATTATTCGTATGTCTCAGGCCAGCAACAGTTCACAAAAGGAAATGCCCAGATATCCCAGTAGCCTAAACTAGCTGCCCTGCAGTTTCTCTCATTTCTACCACAAGCATCCTCTTCTTCTTGCCACCTGCTGCAGGCAGACCACAGCCAGAGGTGGTGAATAGATTTGATAACTATTGGGTCACGAAATATTTAGTTTCCAGCCCAACTGGCTATACTGCAACTCAGTTTGGGTACTAACCACCCATAGTGCAGACTCCACAAGTTGGAGGCAATGATTCCCAAGACCTCCCAAGACACCCGCTAATCTCTGAGGGTCTTCAGGTTATCTGCATTTCTGACAAACTGACAATAAATTTTTTAGGGGTACCTACAGTTCAATCAAGTATGGCAACTCACTGTTATAACTCAAAGAACTCATAAAACACATACTTATTATTATAGTTTTGTCTTAAACAATACAAATAAGGAAGACCACACACATGAAGATCAAATAGGATGAGGTCTGGGCATGAACACAGACTTCCCATGACCTCACTGCATATCGTTGTATTCATCAACAAGGGAACTCCACTGATCCTCAGTTTGCAGGGTTTTTATTGGGGTTTCATTATATAGAATCAGTTGATGGAATCATTGGCCACATGATTGAACCTCATCTTTAGCTTAGAGTTTGGGCTGGCTCAATGTCCCAACCCTGCCATCATGGGTGCTTGGTTATCCTGACACCCACCTCCTGAAGGTATCTAGGGACCCAACATGTCATCTCTCCAGCACAGACCCAGGCATAATCTAGGGGCTCATGAATAACAAAGACACTGCTATAACTCAGGAAACTGCAAATTAGACCATCCTCCTAGGCAGCAGGAACAAACACCAGTCAAAGTATACAGGGGTGGCCCACCCTTGGAGGGTGGGGGACCTGGGAGAGGTTAGATAAGGAGGAGTATATAGAAGAAAACTGAAGGAGAAATGTGAGTTTAGGAAAGAATAGCTCAGTGCTCAGTTGTAGAGTGATAGAGTACAAGGCCCTGGGTTCAATCCCTTGCACAGGTAGAAGAGAAAGATATTTAGAAATTGACCACAGTATAGTCTAGTTGAAGAGGCAATGCATATATACTTTTTGGTTTTGGTGGTACTGGGATTCCTGGAAACCCTTCTACCTCCGGGCTACACTCCCAGACCTATTTTTATACTTTTTTAATTTGGAAACAGGCCACACTGGCTTCGAACCTGCGCGATACTCCTATCTCTGCCTCCCAAGCGCGGGGATTGCAAGCGTGCACCACCACGCCTGACTATGCATATATACTTAGATTAAAAGTTGATCAACAGTATTGTCTCCAGGCAGCATCTGAGTGAAGATGAAATAATATAAAAACACTATATTATTTCATCTGACCCATCCATCATGCATTGAAAAGGAGTTTAACATGTAGGAATTGCCTTAGTATCTGTTTCCATTTTTTACAGTCTTTTATTAAATTAATATTCCCTGAAAATAATCAGTGAAATGTTTCAAATATGAGAAAGTAAACAGATGCATATAACCCAAGTAGCCTCACCTTAAAGAATTTATTTCTGAAATTGACAAAAATTAGAAATGTAGCACCTTCTGCATAATACGTGTTTTGGTTTGTTTTTTCACATTATGTTTGTGTGAAACCATCCTGTGTTTCATGGCTGTCATTTCCGTTCATCAAAACCTAGTGTCTTTTGTTCAGAGAGAGCCACTAGCCTCTGGAATTAGAATGTACCATATCTTCTTAGTCTCATGTGTGTACTGGGAAGTCCATACCTGTGGATTTGAAGTTCCTCCTGCCCATCCTACTTGAAATGACCTCATTGCTGTCATCATAGGACAGTTGTTTGACAGAGTTTCCTGTCAACACCTACAGCTGCTGGGCTCTCTGTGTTCAGTACCACATGATCTGTGGGCACATCTAGCCTGCTGCCAATTCAGTGGTGACCCTGGAAAAAAAACCTTTTCAAGCTGTGCATCATGTTGTAGCGAGGCCAAGTCCCAGAGCCAGACAGTGGCCATTGCCATCTTCTGCAAAGCTGGAATCTAATTCCAGTTCAATCCTATTTTGGTATGTGACCATCCTTGCATCCCAGAAGAACACAACGGTTGGGATTCCATTCAGATTTTCATTCAACATCCCTCAAGCCACATTTACCCTATTTGAAGAATCTACTGGAGACTTCTTAGGTCTTTGATGCTAATGAGATAATTTGTTCTAAGTGTAAGATTTCTTTGGCATAATCTGACACATCCTCTTGATCCAACTTTAAACTTTTGCTAGGCCTTTATGTTGTACTAGCCTCCAAAGAGCCAAGGTCTTTATCACGAGTGTGCGCTCCCTCTTTGGCACTGGACTTTTAGAACAGGTCAAAGACCAGTAACAGGCATGAAAGATGGAGGGAAACTATTTGAATTTTCTATAAGAAAGTCAGAGGAACTCAAAACAACATTGCAGGGGAGTATTAGTAGGTATCTGTTCTATAAGAATAAAGAATAGAGTGGGTGATAATGGAACCAAAGTGGCAGGTATGGACCACTTTTATGAGAAGTGTGTTAAGACTCATTCTTTATAGACAGACTGCGTATGACTTCCTCATAAATTATAAGTATCATCCTCTCTCAATTTTATACAGAAAATCAGACTTTCTAACCTAGAGACATTGCCCAAATATGGCTTCTTTTTATTCTCTTCTTAGCTGCTCCAAATTGCATAAATGATGGTCTAGGTTTTAATAGAACCCAGAGGAATCATAAATTTGGCTGGACCAGTCCTAGTTGATGCCCTGGTATCTGCATATTTGTTCAAAGCACTCTTCACATGTTCAAATGCGTGTCTATTTACTGGTACATGTGTCTAATGTAAGAGTTAATAATTATATTTGTGGTCCATCCAATGAGTAGCACTGTGAAGAAATTACTGATTAGATCCCAAGTCATCTATAGTAGTTGTTTTCAATCGTTAGCGTCCACCACAATCATCAAAATGCAAATTGCCAAGCTTAGGGTTTCTGATTCTGTAGGTCTTGGGTAAGGTCCAAAAGTTTGTATTTCTAACAATTTCTCAGATGCTGCTGCTTTCCCTGGTCTGGGAGACACACTTTGAGACCCACCAACTCTCCTTGTTGGGTGGTATTTTGATGATGAAGGAAAAGACTTTAAAAAGACCAGGCCATTAAAAAAAAAAAAAAAACTAGATAAGGACTAGTGATCTCTAGCTCATTGGAACCTGCTGGCCTAACATGCATGAAGTCCTGGGCTTGATCCCCAGCACTGCATTAAAAAAGATGAAGAAAACTAGATAAAATGACTTGATGTCATTATTTCATTATTTATTATTCTATATTACCTGGTAAGCTGGCCAGCTACAAATATACTACAATCAGATGGAATCAGGAAATTCTCTGTGATACACACCATGTGGTGTGCTCTTCCTTGAACTACTCTGTAGTTCAGAGGTTTAGTGACCACTTATTAAATAGTTTGCCCTCCAGGAGAAAAAAATAAATTTTTTCTAAAAGAAAATTTTCAGATGCCTTTGAGCAGACTTACTCATTTTTTTATGTGAGACAAATGTAAAAATATGCAGTGAAGTTCAAAGAGGAACAGATGCAGTTACCAAAACAGATTTTCATTCAACTTTTGTTGTTGCATTTAGCTCTGGGGTTAAAAGATTTCTAGGGAATTTTCCCCTCTAGGTTCTTAGATATAGTGTTTTCTGTATAAACATTGCATATATGTCATCAGTTTTTTCTTGAGTTTGGCATATAGATGTTTTTCTTAACTCTCAATAAATCATATAAAGTGAAGATAAATATAATGATTATGTTTGTGAAATCCTGTCAAGATATTAGGACTTGGAGGAAAGCTGTTCGAAACTCTAGATTAAGTCAAACAATTACTGTGACAAATTATTGTTATTTATTATTAAAACACATAATGTGTCATTTGAACATCAGTAGGGTTTGGAGATCCAAAGTCCTCTCTCGAGGTTGTCCGTAGAAGATGGGTCAGTGGGATCCAGACAAGGTTCCACACCGTTTGATCAGCCCCTCTCTTCCAGATTAACCAAAAGATTCAGGTCTACTCCTCTCTTGGCCACTCTGAGTCTCAGGCCATTGCTGACTATTCAGGATTTTCCAAATAGGTATTGAAAGATAAATTTGCTTTGTTGTAGTTGTTATTGTTGTTGTTAACTTTGGGAGATTTAAAAAGAAAGATAATCTTAATGCAAACACATTTTTCATTATCAAAATTGAGGACTATGATATTCAAAACACTTATGTAAAAGCAAAATAACAGAAAAACTCAGAAAGAGGTAGTATTAAACCAGAAGTCTAGCAAAGTAAAAAAATCATATGGCAATATACACAAAGGTCAAGAGGCTTTTTAAGATTGGGTGTCTTTGATGCATTGGGAGGTCTCCATTTTCTGTCCTGCTATGATATTCTGTTGCATGATTTGCATTGGTGATTTAATCTAAACTACCTTTTGGATTCCTTCCTCTCCGTTAATCAGGGGTGTTGTCCATTGCTGTGCTAGTTAATGCCTTACAACCAGTTCTGGCAGGGTCTAGAAAACCCTGAATATAACATCTGCCTATTTTCTTTGTGTAAATACTCCCATCGTGGCTAGTGTCAAGGTCCTAGTACAGTGTCAACAAATGCAAAGTTGGAAAGAGGTGTGCACAGTTGACTCTTGCAAACAGCATGACCCAGTACTCTTCTTTGGAAAAGCAGCTGTGGAGTTCTGGTACAATAACCCATTTTAGGATCTGAATTTTCCAATGCGTCTGATCACATTAACCATGCTAGCCAAATATTTTCAGCTTTGCAAATAGTCTTATCCTCCAGGAGAAGCCATTATCTGTCAAGTGTGCATTCGCAAACATTTCCAGGGGTCTTCTCCATGCCCTGGGCTGACGCTGGGTGGTGCTTCCTGTGCCCTCACTGTAGCTATCACTCTGCCCACTGGATCCTTGAAGCGGTCTCCAAATGGGAATCTCTGTCATTGTCCATTATCCTTGCAGTAGAAAAAGGATTCTGTTTTATGCTATGTTTGTGTGTGCATATGGGTGTATGGAGAGATAGATGTGTGTGGGTAAGCCTATGTATTTTTTCTAGAAACCTAAAGGTGCCATTTTTTCTGTTTAAAATACTGCCACAGACCATGTTGTTGCAGGACTCTCCATAGATGATCCCAGTTTACTTCTGGTACCTAATCTCTTGCCATTCCCTCCTCCTACAGTACTCCAGTTCCCTGGGCCTCCTTTCTGTTTCCGCAGCTTGCCAGTACTATTCTCCACCTCGAGGCCTTTGCATTCCTCCTCCGTTTTGCCCTGGGTCTCCTTTGCATATGTTTGTCGGTGCATTGCATCACTTCTCTGGAGCAGCCTTCAGGACTCACCCAACCCAGAATAGAATAACCCCTCTCCTCTGAAGATCATCTTCTTTTAAATTTTTTTATTGGCACATTGTAGTCATACATATCAGTGGAGTACAAGATGGCGGAGGCATACATGCACACATCACCCATTGAGCCCTTCCCCACTTCCTCTCCCCTCCCTCCTTCTCATGTTTGGCTTTATGATTAACTTTGATATGTTTGTGAATATACATCTAGTACATTGTCAAGATCATCTTTCAAACCACCATTTTTGTTGCTATACTTGTCTCTATATAAAATTACTTTCTTTTGTTAATTTTGTTATCATCTCCACACCCGTCATTCTCCTGTCTTTAAAATGCAATCTCCACGAAAGCATGGATACTCTCTGAGCTCCTCACTGTTCTCACCAGTCCCTAGAGCAGGATCTAGCATATATTAGGTGCTCACTAAATATATATTGAAGGAGGAGACTAAAGTCTTTTAGTGAAGAACTAAGAAGAATTGTTATTAATAATATATCCTTGAAAAAAACAATTTACTCTGCTTCTCTGTATCCATTTGTGCCCTATGCAGCAACACTTTAGTCATTCATCCATTTTTCCAACAAACACATGTTCAGTTGCCATGGTACCCAAGATTTTATAAAATGTAAGATGCAAGAATAAATCAGAAACAGAGCCAGGCGTTGTAATCCCAGTACTTGGGAGGCTGAGGCAGGAGGATCACGGTTCGCAGACAGTCTCAGCTACTTAGTGAGGCCCTTTGCAATTCAGTGAAACCCTGTTTCAAAATAAAGAACAACAACAAAAAAATAGGGCTGGGGTATAGCTCAGAGGTAGAATGCCCCTGGGTTCCATCCCTAGTACCACAAAAAAAAAGAAGAAATCATAAATAGATACTATATAAAACTACAGAGTCCACAAGTTTCTTACCTAAGCCACACAATTAATAATATCATAATTATTATGTAAGTATATATTGCTAAATTTGATTATTCTATAAGAATTAAGCTGGACATGGTAATACATGCCTATAATTCTAGTACTTGGGAGACTGAAACAGAGGACCACCAGTTTGAGACCAACTTCAACAAATTAGCAAGACCCTGTTTCAAAACAAAAAAATAAAATTGGGATAGAAGTATAGCTTAGGGATAGAATGCCCCTGTGTTCAATTAAAAAAAAATTAGCCATGACTGCAATCTCAGTACTCTGGAGGCTGAGACAGGAATACCATAGGTTTAAGAACAGCCTCACCAATTTAGTGATACTCTAAGCAACCTAGCGAGACCCTGTTTCAAAAACAAAAAATAAAAAGGACTGGGTGTCACTCAGAGGTAGAATGTCCCTGGGTTCAATCGCCAGTACCAAAAAAAGATTTTTTAAAGAAAAGAATTAAGTTCGCTGGCTGAATCAGACTTTCTAGTTTATTATTTTTATTCTAAGCAAAATGTTAAGTGTTGAGTTAGGACTTGGCCCTGTCGGTCCTTTGGCTCTTGTGCTGTTGGGATTCTTCATCGTGAACGATAGCAACTGCCTGGCCTCATACAGACAAACAGAAGTTTAATGTACAGGATTAAGAGGAAAGTGGAAACCAGGCTTACTATGGGAAGAACCCAAGAAAAATAAGCTGCCCAGGAGGTCCATTATGGACAGAAGGGATTCTATACCGCCCCTGCTCCCTGGCATCAGTCCTGAGGCGGGAGTCTCTGGTGAGTCCTCTAGCTCCTGGAACTGAGTGCCCACTTCCACTGGGCAGTAGACAGAGAACCAGCCCTTCCTCTGTCTGGGATATGAAGCCAGACCCAACTGTCCCCCATCCCTCATGGTGAGAGCCCGCTCACACACAATGAGGAGCCTCAGATTCTGGACAGACAGAGCTGAACACATACCCACCTGGGTGTTCAACTGTGATCAGAACACCTCACCAACCGTGAGGAATTTCCATTTGTTTTCTACCCCAGTGAAATTGTGAATGTTCCTACCTCAGATTATTTACTGAAGGAAATGAATATTTATGCTTTTTTATAAAGAGGCCAAGAGATAGTAATTTGACAGGTTAATAAAGGAAATTAATAAATAATGAGATAAGAAAAGGTTAAACCCAAGGAGAAAAATATACATCCAGAGGATTCAAGAATTGACAGGAAGGACTTCCGGGAAGATGGCGACCGAGAAAAGCGGGGCTTAAGAGCCCCGCTAACAACCAGTCTCCATTACCACAAAATCAGCGCCTTTCATAGCCAGAAAACACCGTCACCAGAGAAACAAAAAAATCACCAGGCTCCAGAGAGAAAGCGGACTGAGAACAGAGCTCAGAGCCACAGAGGAGATACACCGGCCTCATGCCCGAGGACGCGGCAGCAGCGCCATACTGCCGGCGGTAGCGGCGACTTCACCGGACGGCTACAGCAAGCCGAGGTGAGCCGCTGCGGAACAGCCAGGCGGGATTTCTTGGCGCAGGGAGCATCTAAAGCTCCCAGTGGCTGAGATCAGCACACGCTGCAGGGATTCAGAGTGGAAATCAAAACCAAGAAGAAATACGCCAGCCTCGCGGCCGAAGGCGTAGCAGTGGCGCCATATTGCCACCAGCGGCAACAGCAGCGAATTCAGCGAGGCCAGTACAGCTACATCTACGTACTCAAGAACAGTGAGTCAAATTGCGGGCCACAGAGAAGAAATCCCAGTACTGTACTCCCTGGGACTTGACCTAGTGGGGGAGTGGCGGTGGCAGAGATATCACACCATAGGAGAACGTGCAACCTGGCACCCCCCACAGTCTAAAGCAGCCTCTATCGACTCTCTGGGTCGGAGACTCTGAGATACAACCCAATAAAGGAGTAGTAGGGTCTGAGATACTACTGACTCGAGATCCAGAACACCTTAAGTGAAGTCATAGTGACCCAAGGGAAGAACCCAGAGAAGGCACAAACTTCCGAAATCACGGGAAAGAGGAATAATACTGGAGCAATGAATGCCCACAAACCCACAACATCAGAACCCGATAAAACAGAAAATCAGAGATTTCTAGAAGATCAAATCAGGAAAATAACTGTAGAAATAATAGAGGTGCTTCGAAAAGAACTCAGAGAGAGCCAAAAAGAGATAAAGGATGCAATTAATGAAGTAAAGGCCTCAATTCAAAGCACAAACAACCGATTAGAACACATGGAGAACAGAATCTCGCTCTTAGAAGATGATCATTCCAAAAATGAACGCATAGTTTCTAATCTAGGAAAAAATATCCGACAGCAGGAATCTGATATTGAAGAAATATGGGCCCATTTTAAGAGAACTAACCTAAGAATAATTGGAATAGAGGAGGGAAAAGAAAGTGAAACCAAAGGGATCAACAATCTCTTCAAGGAAGTAATAGCAGAAAATTTTCCAAACATAGAGCAAGAGGTTGATACACAGGTCCAGGAAACTTATAGAACTCCCTTTAGACAGGATCGGAGAAGAGGATCCCCACGCCACATAATTGTCAAAATGACCAATGTGGAAGCCAAGCAGAGAATCTTAAAGGCAACAAAAGCAAAGGGCCAAGTGACATTCAGAGGCAAACCAATTAGAATCACTCCAGACTTCCCAAACCAAGTCATGAGAGCCAGAAGGGCTTGGAGTAACATATTCCCAATTCTGAAAGAAAACAACTTCCAGCCAAAAATTTCCTACCCAGCAAAACTTTCTATCAAATTAGATGGAGAAATAAGAAGCTTCCATGACAAACAGAAACTGAAGGAATTTATGTCTTCAAAACCAGCACTAGAGAAAATACTCAAAGAGATTAACTACAAAGAAGAAATAGGTAACACACACCAGAACCAGAGAAACAAGAGTTTCCATCCAACAGACAACTAAGATTGGTTATCTGTGGAGATTCATTATTTATGTTAGTCTTTTACCTATCTCTAAATGGTATTGTTTGCCTTTATTGTTGTTAATTTTTAGGATTTCTAGTTGGAATATTAATATACCTTCAGATATAGCATTTGGAAATATTTTTATCCCATTCTATTAGTAACTTTTAACTCTGTTTACATTGTCTTTGGATATATAATATTTTTTTATTTTTTAGGGAGTTTGTATACTCTTCTGTTGCCTGTGCCATTGAAATCATATCCAAGAAATCACTGCCAATTTCAATGTTGTGAGGTTTTATGACCCAGATTTTCTCCTAAAAGTTTATAGTCTTAAGATTTATATTTAGGTCTTTTATCTATTTTGAGTTAATATTTGTATATGGGATTAGGTAAGGGTCCAATTTTATTCTTTTCCATGTAATTATTATTTTTCAACAATATTTTGTTAAAAGATTATTATTTCTACCACCAAATGTTCGTGGAAACCTTGTCAAAAATAACTTGACAATATAGGGAGGAATTTAGCTCTAGGCTTGTATTTAACTCCAATGGTTTATATATCTGCCTTTAGAATAGTACTACACTGTTTCAATTATTGTAGCTTTATATGGTTTGAAATCAGAAAATATATATCTTCTAACTTTGTTCTTTTTCAAGATCGTTTTGGGTATCTAGAGTCCATATTCCATATTAGGATAGATTTTTTTTCTGAAAAATAAATATATAAATATATGATAGTTTCACCTAAAAAAAATAGAAAAAAATATTCTCTGGTAAGAAAGAAAGTAAAAAGAAATATTGAAATGTTATCTTTAAGTCATCAAAAGCTTGGTATCAGACAAATGAAACTGTTATGTGAGATTATCATTTTTAATTTTGGATAAATTGCTATAATACTAGATGTCAACCCCTAAGCCAAGCATGGGAGGGAGGGATGGGGAGAGAATGGGGTGGGGATAGGGTGGGGGCTGAAAAAAAGAAAAAAAAAAAAGAATTGACAGGAAAAGAAGAACACAGGAAGGGAGATGGCTGGCTCTAGGAAGTCTGCTGGTAGAACCTTGGACTGTTTGGTGTCCCTGATAGTCCCTGATTTGTTTGTTTGTTTGCTTATATATTTATTTATTTTTTCCTTTGTGGTCAAAATGTTTCCCACTAAACAGTTCTGAAGGAAAAACAGCAATGGGGATCCAGAAAAATGCTGAGCAAGCCCTCGGGTTCCTCGGTCACTCGCAGGGTGGTGGCAGACCAGCCTTCCCATCGCGGCCCATCAGGCGCTGCCCAGGTCCCCAGCCCTTTGGCTGTGTGGGCTCCCATCCCTGAGTCTGGCACAGTTGGGATTTGTGGAAATGAGTGGCCAGTGGGGCCCAGCAACTTGGTGCTGGGTGCCGCACCCTCCCTTTGAGCGTCCCTCGCCCCGGCTGCTGCCCCCGGTTGGATGGAGTGTCCATCCCAGGGAGTCTGGGCATCTGTCTCTCAATTGCTCCCTGCGATCCTGCTGAAGTTACCCACAGGAGGACTGTGGCTTTCCATCTCTCTCCTCTGCCATTGAGTCTGGGCCTTCTTAGACCGTCCTGGCTTCTCTTCTTGCTGTGGTCCTGTCCCGGCTAGGAGCAGATATGGCTGATGTGACTGTAGACACCCGAGGGCCCTTGCTGACTGTGTCAGGGGTGAGGTGAGTCCAAAGGAGAACAGGAGTTCTGCTTCTTAGCACAGCCTCTGCCCTCCTGCCCACAGATGACAGACATTTTTCATGAAGGAGAGTTGGGAAGATGGGAAGGAGAGGAATGGGCAGAAGAAACGATCTGGGCTCTCTGGGCTGCGGTCCCCCCTTAGTCCAAGCTGTTGGTGGAGATGAGCCCTCCGCTTGCCCACACAGGCCATGCTCAGCTGCAGGACTCCCATTCCACTTCTATCTGCATGTTATTCCTAGGTAATCGCCCAGGGCCCTGATTTTCAAACTTGGGGCCTGTTGAGGCTGCATAGGAGAGGTAGACCTTGAAGCCCACAGACTCTCAAACTCCCCCCAAATAACTGAAGCCACCAACTGCCAGGCAGCCACCCTTGGGGAGTGACTTCACGGTGACCGGCTGGCACCTGCATTGCCTCCTGTCCCTCGGATGCCTCCTCACCACGCGTCTTTACCAGCCCCACTCCCCGACCAGTCTTGATATGTTCTGAGGACAGGGATCTGAACTACTGAATGTGGGACACTCCAGCACTCAACATGCTTCCAGACACCCCCAGCATTTCTGCAAATGCTTGTTGCAGAAGTCCCATCTCCTCTTCAGCTGAGGGTGTCGTCCTGGTCTGTTTCATGCTGCCCTAAGAGAATGTCCCAGAATGGACGTGGCATAGCAGCGGTCCTCACGCATCTGTTCCAGTCAGTCTGGCTCCCCAGAGTCAGGCAGCCAGCAGAAGGAGAGGGCTTCAGGCCTCCGCCTCTGCCGAAGCCAGGCTCCTGCGGGCCCCGTGTAGGAACCGGGTCCTGCTGGCCTCCGCCATGGCTGCAGCCCTATATTTTATTTTTTTGAAACAGGGTCTCACTGAGTTGCAGTGGGCCTCACTAAGTAGCTGAGGCTGTCCAGGAACCTTGGTCCTCCTGTCTCAGCCCCCCCCCCCCCCCAGTGCTGGGATTACAAGTGTGTGCCACCACGCCCAGCCAGATTGGCTTTAGATAACTTACACATTCCAAATTTCTCAGTCCACACAGGTTTGGTAATCTGCCGCATTTGTAGGACCCCACCCACTGCAGGAAGAAAAGATTCAGGGAAATAAAGATAACATAATAAACAGGGAGACACAGAAAGCTTATATAGGCTGGAAATGAATTTTGGAGTCCTAGAACATGTTTTTCTGACAGAACAAAATTTGCTCTTGTTCCTTTCCTCTTCTAAGAACGATTTCCTTCTGGGGATGGTGACACACACTTGTAACCCCAGTACTTGGGGGGTAGAGACAGTAGAATCTCTGATTCACCCCCAGCCCCAGCAATTTAACAAGACCCTTAGCAACTTAGAGAGACCCTGTTTCAAAATAGGACTGGGGTATACCTCAGAGGTAGAATGCCCTGGCTTGAATCCAGTACCACGGGGGGGGGGGGGGGGAAGGAAGGAAAAAAGGAAGGGAGGGAAAAAAGAAAAAAAGTGAATGAATTAATTAATTACCAAGAATTTTATTTATGCATCAATCCAGGAATGGTGTTTTAATTTTAAAGAACACAACTACATCCTTTCTTTCCAACCTGCAGTCTTTAACTTTGTCAAGAGTGTTTTTCCAACCTACTTTCCTTCCTCGTGAACCCAGACAGACCTTGTATCTGAGCCCTTAAGAGAGGCAGCTTTTTATGGTATTGGAGATTGAACCTAGGGGCATTTTACCTCTGATTACACCCTCGGCTCCTTTTCTTTTTCTTTTTCTTTTTTTCTTCGGATCTAGGGATGGAACCCAGAGGCATTTGACCTCCGAGCTACATCCCCTGCCCAATTTTTTATTCTTTATTTTGAAACAGGGTCTCACTAAGTAGCTGAGGCTGTCCGTGAACCGCGATCCTCAGATCTCAGCCTTCCAAATGCTGGGATTACAAGCCTGCGCCACCACATCCGGCTTGTTTTGAAACAGGGTCTCCCTTAGGTCTGAGGCTGGCCTTGAACCTGTAATCCTCCTATCTCGGCCTCCCAAGTAGAGTACATACAGCTGTGGCCACCACATCGGCTGAGAGGCAGCTTTTTCATCACTCACCTCAAGCAATGCTTCTTGTCTACGGGGGAGTGTTCACTGGGGACTCAGAGGCCAATAGTGTAGGTGTCCCTTCATGGTTTTCTATCACACCTGACCTGCCCTCCAGGTTACGATGTTGGTGTGAGGCTCAGTTCCACTGAAACTGAGCAGACTGGGCTGGATTACAGTAGGCACTCCCTTACCTAAAACAACTGCTTTGATTTCAGAAGAAGTGTTCCAGCTTATTTTTCTGTGTTTGAAGTTCTAGGAAAACAGGCTGGTGCCTTTCCCTCAGGGAGCTTCCAGGAAGTAGGTGGTGGGCGCTAGTGTTCCTTTTGAGACCCATTGCTGCTGACATCTTCAGACCAAGTGCAAAGAGGAAAATGCAGTAGGTCACGCTGAGGCTTTGGGGAAATGGTTATGCGCTTCAGCCTAGGAGCCTTTGCAAATACATTTTTGAAATAAAAAAAATGCAATATAAATATAAAGCTTAGAAGAAGATAGTAACCAAGAAGACCCTAGGATATGATCTTGTGCCTGCAAACCTAAGCATAGCAATCAAATCTGGAAGCAGAGGCGATGGTCTCTACTGAGTAGTTTAATTGATGCTCTATTGCAATGCATGGCACATTCAGCCCCCTGCAAAACTGCAGCCAATGCCCCGCACGGGCACGTTTCTAATCAGTACCTGCACATTGTGTCTGTGCTGTGATGCCTACTCGGTTTGTGTTTCTGATGTTCCATATGTAAGCCTCTAGCATATCCCAGAAAGAGTAACCAAGGGGGTTCAGGTTACAGTAACTCTGTTTAGAGACTCTCTGTAGTTGTTTTCTTTGGCAAGCTCAGAAGCTAAGCCTTCCTGTCTCCATTAGACACAGAGAGTAGCCTCGTGCAGTCAAAGGACCGCAAGATCTCCAGGGGAACATAATGGAGGCCAAAGCCTCGCTTAGCCACTTACACACCTATGTGCCAAGAGCCAAGCCATACTCCTCGGCCAAGGGTCGCTGTCTATAGAATGGGATGGTGACAGGCCCTACTTCATAGAGGTATTCTGGGTACTGGTCATAGCAGGGCTAGAGTGCCCTGGGGGTCTATTACTATGGCATGGAATTACAGTCCTTGCTTTTTCTTTAGTTTATCTAAAAGTGTGTGTGTGTGTGTGTGTGTGTGTGTGTGTGTGTGTGTGTCTGTCTGTGTCTGTCTGTGTGTGTGTGTAACTGGGGATTGAACCCATGGACAACTACACCTCCTGCCCTATTTTATTTTTAATTTTAAAGCAGGGTCTTAGTTACCACACACTGGCCTCGAACCTGTGATCCTTCTATCTCAGCATCACAAGTACTGGGATCACAGGCTTGCACCACTGTGCCTGACCTACAGGCAACTTTTAAGGTGTAGCTAATAGAGCTAAGAAGATACAGGGCAATGTCTCCAGTGTTTGGCCTACCAAAATCAATCTCATTGACTTCTTAATCTCATTCTGATGTAGAGAGAAATTATGATCCTCTTTATGCTTTCTCCAGCCCGTGGTCAGTTAGGTCCCAAGAGGAACAGGTTATAGGAGAGCTCCTCCATAAAGCAATGCGGCAGGGCCTCTCCAGGAGTGGAGCAAGCGCAGGGCCGTCCGCCACTGTTGTGACGTGAGGCCTCAAGAAACCAAACCCTCTGGCTTTTGGCTGGGCATTCGTGACATGCTGGCTGGGACTGTGTGGTTTCAAGGTCGCTTCTTACCCAAAGCTTTGCCTCTGTGTGCTCACTTGGCAAGCTCCAGCTTCTCTCGCCAACTGGACTTTCAAAGCTTCCCCTGCATTCATGGCCGACAGAGTGATGAGCAGGAAAGATTCATAACGTTCCGGTTTTACAGATGAGCAAACTGGGACGCAGAGTAAGACTTTCCCCCTCTTCTGTCACATAGCTAGTTTGGGGCTAAGATAAAGTCGGAATCCAGGCGTCTTGACTCCTAGATTGCTGTTTCTATTGGACCTTTTATCTGCAAATGAGATATCACATTTAAGTGCAAATGGTACTTTGACACTAACAGCCGTTTTATTGAGAAGCTACAGAATTTCCATTCATACCTGCACAGGCATTCGTGATACAATGCTTAGATCTGACTATTGTGAGGACTATTTGAAAGGTTTTTATACTCCCTTCTATTGGTCTTCTCATTATTTAGAAAAATACATTTTTTTTCTGCAGTACTGGGTATGAAACCCAGGGGCATTCTACCTTTGAGCTACACCCCTAGCCCTATTTTTTATTTTTTTATTTTGAAACAGGGTCTCACTGAGTTACGAAGAGCCTCACTAAATAGCTGAGGCTGTCTTCGAACTGCAATCCTCCTGTCTCAGCCTCCCACATGCTAGGATATTATTCATTATTATTAGAATTTAGAGACCGCAAGAGGGTTACAGTTAGCATGCTAAGCGTGTCCTAAGAGGACATCTAAGAGATATGGCCAGTTCATCTCTGAGCTTTGCATTTTTGAAACCTATGGAAGGGCCAACTTTTCACTGACCAGGTTATTAGGATCCTATGTTGTCAGCTCAGAGTCTAAGAGTTAATCCACAACTCCCTTGACTGGATGCTATGCTGTGGCCAAATATTTTCATTGCTGCTGAAACAAGGAAATGATTTCATATTGACTAACTAAAGTCAACGTGGGCATCTAACAGTCATGTGCATGGCCACAAGCTGTGCGTTGTGTATGTGAGTAACCCGAGAAGGAAGAAATCAAGTCAGACTACCCTGCGCAGTGGTGAGCACATCACGGGTGCCATGGTGTGTAAGCGGTGGCCCAGTCACTGTCTGTGTGCGGCCCTGTGTCTCTGGTTGGGCTGCGTCTGGGGCTCAGCCCTCTGCTCACCTTGCTCAGGAGGAGGCTTCCGTGAAAAGCGTGGAGCAGAAGAATTTTGCGTGTTTAATTGGGAGCTACTTTTGATTAAAAAAAAACATATACAGCATTCTAAGAACACTGCTCTATTTGACTTCATTTTGATGAAAAGAATACGCTTTGTGTACTAAGTTTGGAAGAAAAATGAGCTGTGAAGCTGACTTTTCAGAAACAGGCTTTATTCAAAAAAGGAAAGATGGAAAACAGCAATTTAGTAAGACCTTTCAAAATAAAAAGGTAAAATAGGGTTGGAGGTGTACCTCAGAGGTAGAACACCCCTGAGTTCAATCCCCTATATGAAAAAGAAAAAGGAAAGAAAGAGAAAGGGAGCCATAAAATGTTCAAAATTGAAAATATGTTAAGTGTACATTATATTTTCATTTCAGATTATTAGTTGACATAGAAGGGGAGGGAAAAATGAAATAATAAACATATTAAAAAATAAAATAAAGATTAGAAAAACCAAAGGAGGGTTAAAGAGAATGACTTTTAGGCACTGAGAGAAAGGACAAGGCCACAGAGCTTTCCTACTCAGCACCCAGGCACAACCTGTCATTATTTTTGTGTTCTGTTGCTTAAAGTGTTCCTCTACACCCAGACTGTAAATCTCAAAAGTGCAAGAATCGTGCTGGGTTTTGATCACTGCTGCTTTCCCAGTGCCTACCACCATCATAGGAATCACATGTAAGAATTATTAACTGAAAGCCAGGTGGGGGGTACATGCCTGAAATCCCAGAACTTGGGAGGCTGACACAGGAGAATTGCAGGTTCGATGCCAGCCTCAGCAACTTAGGGAGATTCTCAGCAATCTAGTGAGACCCTGTTTCAAAAGAAAAAAATGTAAGAAGGGCTGGCAGTTTATCATGGAGGAAGAATGAATTCCCCTGGGTTAAACACACACACACACACACACACACACACACACACTCTCTCTCTCTCTCTCTCTCTCTCTCTCTCTCTCTCTCTCTCAAACATGAATTGGAAGGACAAAGGGACAAGTGAAAAGAGTGTGTGAGGGATGACAGCCCGCCAGTCACCCTCACAGGCAGTGGTGCTGTGGCTTGGATGGTAGGCCCCTGGGAAGCTGTGGTGGCATTTCTTCAGAGACATCTTCAATACTCTCACCTGTGTCCTCTTTGGCTGAGTAATGGTCTGCTAAGTGTTAGAATAATGTTTCATCTCTGTCCTCTGAAGCCTTCTAAGCTTGCTGTTTTCTCCGTCCCTCACGTTGGGCATCACCACGTCACCTTGCACTTCGTTCCCGCAGCCCAGGCACCTGAGGCTCCCAAAGACTTCTGCTCCACAGCCCTTCTAGAACCCCAGCCCTCTTCCTGGCCCACTCTCCTCTCCCACAAAGGCACATCTCTGACTCTCCAGGAGGAATTTCTTCTCTTTCGCTCTCTGGCCGGAAATGCCCATTTCCCCAATCACTCTGTACTGCGGGCCCTAGGAGAGATTTGTGAGCTTGAACTCCCTGGCATCAAGAAAACAATCACCCCTTCCACCTCTCATAATGACCTTGTACTGATCATTCCCTTCACTGCCCGCTAATACCTGGGGGTCACTGTCGCATGGTCATCATTGTCCTTGGCCTTGGTGGCCCTAACTACTCATCCACCCCAATTTCTGGTCTTCTTCAGGTGATTTTGAGAACTTTGTGCACAATTCACCCCGAAATATTAGTCTCTGAAAACTCAATAATTTTCATATTGTAGTAATATATATATAATATAAATTTCATCATTTTGACCATTTAAAGTATAGTTTTGTGCCATTGAGTACATTCACAATGTTGTACAATTATAACCACTTATCCATCTCCAGAAATGTTCAACCTTCCCCATCTGAAACTCTGCACCCACTGAACATTAACTCGCTAAGGAAGGCAAGATTTACTTTTACCAGATTTAAGGCATATGTTCATTTCCCAAAGTTGGCCTACCTTCAGAATCTTCCATTTGATTCCATTTTCTGTCCAAAGACTAGAACAAGGACAGCCCTGAGTTGGAATCCCAGCTTTTTCCCTTGCTAGCCTGATTCTTCATTTTTAATATTTGGATAATAGTATTGTAGATAATATAGACACAGGATAAATGACAGTGTGTTGTTAAAAGGAGCGACTACATACAGAACACGTGGCATAGGTCACTGCATCCATCCTTTCTGCCAGTCTTCACGTTAATGTTCATCATTCCAACCACCTAGCACATTCCTAGCTTCTCTACCCTGTGTCTTTCTGATGCCCCTCCCAAGAAGACACAGCATCCTATATCAGTCCAGCTCTCTGCCTTATCTCCACATCCACCCAGGCTATTGGTGAATGATCATCTTTACTACCATTATTATTTTCTTTTTTAATTTTTGCAGTACTGGGGATGGAACCCAGGGACATTCTACCTCCAAGCTATACCCCCAGCCCTATTTTTTATTCTTTATTTTGAAACAGGGTCTCACTGAGTTGCAAACGGCCTTGCTAAGTAGCAGCTGAGGCTGTCCATGAACCCCAATCCTCCTGTCTCCGTCTCTCAAATGCTGGGATTACAAGCGTTGCCACCATGCCCGGCTTACCATTATTTTTTTTTACATAGTATTATTCTTTATGTTATTGGTGCATCGTAATCATACATCTTAATGGGGTACAAGATGGTGGAGGCATACATGCACACATCACTCATTTAGCCCTTCCCCAATTCCCACCCCATCCCCTCTCTCTTCCCTCCTCTCTCCTCCTGTTTGGCTTAGTGACTGATATGTTTGTGAATGTACATCGTGTGCATTAGGGAATTTCTCTAATTCCCTAATGTGATCTAATAATGTGATCTAATTGATCTAATTGATCTAAGTGATTTAATGTGATCTAATTCCCTAATGTGATCTAATTCCCTAAGGTGATCTAATAATAGATCACCTTATTTGCTCATCTGTGGTTTGTCCTTCTTTGTCTAGAGTTCCTCCTATGACCCTTTTTCTCCCTACAAGGCATCATCTCTTAGTCAGATGGACCATCTATATTGCCCTGCAAGTATTTAGTGGTTCCCAATTTGATTTCCTCTCTCTGTTCTTTTTTCAAACAGCTATTTCCAATTTTCCCCCTCTCTGTTTTATCTCGCTATCCTGCCACTACCCCAACAATAGTCATTTATCTCTTCTGTGTCTGTAAACCAGAGTTCTCACACTTTAATGACATCAGAATAAGAATCCCACAAGTTGCCAGATGTGGTGGCACATGCCTGTAGTCCCAGGACTTGGGAGGCTGAGACAAGAGGATCACAGGTTTGCAGCCAGCCTCAGCAACTTGACAGACATCAGCAATTTAGCAAGACACTGTTTCAAAATAAAAAATAAAATAGGGCTGGGGCCATCTCTCAGAGGTAGAATGCTCCTGGGTTCAACTCCCTGTACCCACCCCACAAGAATCACACACATGATTCTGACTGGATGCCAAGGTTCTGATTTGGTAAGGCATGAGGGGGGTGGAGTCTGCAGTTTTAACAAGCAGCCCCTAGGGTCTCTCCAGCTGCAACGTGCAGTCCAGGCTCTGTGGGGGCCTAACCTCAGCCACCACTAAAGAAGAGCAGATACTCATTGAGTCTTATCTGATTTCCATCCTGAAACCTGACAATAGATGTGGAAGGATTGAATAAATGAATGGATCTGTCACTCTGCGCTGGGAAGACAAGATATTCTCCTTTGAAATGCTAATTAGCTGCTTAAGTGCAGAGTGAGATTCTTTACTGTGTTTTATCTTTAATCCTTTATCAGCCCTCTCACTGCCTTTAGAGGGAGGGAACACTGAAGAACCTGCTATTCCCCAGCTAGCAATAAGGACAAAAAGCCAACCGAGGACCAGGTCGCATCATGGAGGCTGCAGCGTGGACTGGCTGGGCCTTGGGAAGGGCAGTGGTCCATCCTCCAGACAGGCTGTCCCAGCCACTTCAGTAGACCTCTCTGGAGTGGAAAGAGTCTTAAGCTAGAAGCTCGCTGCCCGGGGTGTTGGAGGAGGGCGACCTAGAGTAACAGGTGAGGAGGGGAGAGAGGCTCCTGTGCCCGGTCAGAGGTGCAAAGCCAGCTCTGCCACGCACTAGCACTGGCACTAGCCTGGGTGAGCCCCTTGTTTTCTTATCTGTAAAGTGGGGGGCAACATGATGTACCTGTAGAGTTCAAGACTGAAAAATGTAATCTGAGCAATGAGCAGTGATTCTATGATGGATAGGCCATCGGGCAGTTTTCAAGACAGCTGGGTCTTTACCGCATTGGAGCGCGCGTGCACACACACACACACACACACACACACACACACACACACACACACACCTTCCACCCAGTCATCCTAGAAACAACGGAAGTGCTGCCTGCTGCTGGGGAAGTCAACCTCGGAAACCTCAGCCCACTGCGATAGTGTTTCCAAAGGAGCAGACGGGGCAAGGCCGGGCCGTGGCCCCGCGCCCTCTTCCCTCTTCTGCCACTCACTTAGAGGCCACAGAGCTGGTCGGGAGCCTCCACGAAGGAAGCAGGAGGGGAACCAGCGTGCGGGGCTGGAACCGAGACCTTTCTTTTACCGGCCTCCTCTTAGGCCACCCCTTTTCTGTGTGTGTGTTTGTTGGGGGGGGGAGAAGCAGCTCTTGCCTTCTCCATACCCCCACACTCTTGGACCTGCTAGCCCAGTGTCTAGACCCTGCCTCATCAGATGCACTGAATGCTCCCAGGGCACATGATGCTTCTCTGATCGCTTCATCTGGGACCCTCCTGAGAGCCCGGAGCGGGCTTGTCCCAATACTGGAGACCTTTCCCCAGCCCAAGAAGACCAGCGGCCATGGTTCCCCTCATTCCCACCTTCAGCCCCTCCCACCCCTGCAGGAGCACCGTTAGGTGTGAGCGCTCAGAGATGCCGGTTTAAATGTTCCTAATAATGAACACTTATAAACATTATTTATTGGACTGCAGGCTCATACTTAATGCCTTTGTTCCTGCACATTTATTTGCTTTCAGGAGAAGAATTTGGACTGGTTCCCTCGGATGAGAGCCATGTCCCTTGTCAGCAACGAAGGTGATGGCGAGCAAAATGAGATTCGGAACCTGCAGGAGAAGCTGGAGTCCACCATGAGCCTGGTCAAACAGCTGTCAGGTCAGCTGGCGGAGCTCAAGGATCAGGTCAGTGTCCTGGGAGGTGAGGCTGGGGCTGGGGCTGGGGCTGGGACTGTTCACCATCTCGCCTGGGGAGAGACACACAGACCCCTGGGAGCGGGCTGTCATCCTCAGACTCTGTAAACTCCAGCGAAGAAAACCATGTGTCGGCAAGCAGGGACTCATTCTCACCCACCTCCCCGTCCTTGGGTGACATTTCTTTTTCTACAGAAAGGGAAAAGAAGGAGCAAATGCCAACATACAAGGACACCTTTGTACCTTTTGACGGATCATATTTTCTGCCAGATCAGCAATTACTGTACTCATCAGAAAGACAGATCATCATTTGTAACTGACACTTCAGTGCTATGATCCACCCCTTTATCATATGACATAATTAGCATTCATAAAAAATACTATCAACAGTAGCCATGCTAGCTACTAAAATGACCATGGTAATGGTGATAATTATGTGACAAACAAGATCTGTTTGAAAAGAGCCATGGAGCTGGGTGTGGTGGTGCACCCCTGTAATCTCAGCGCTTGGAAACCTGAGACAGGAGGCGCACAGGGTTGAGTCCAGCCCCAGGAACTTAGTGAGACTCAGCAACTTAGTGAGACCCTGTTTCCTTTTTTCTTTTTTTCTTTTCTTTTCATTTCTTCTTTTTTTTTTTCCTTTAGGGTACTGGGGATTGAACCCAAGGGCATTCTACCTCCAAGCTACATCCCCAGCCCTTTTTACTTTTTGTTTTGAAATAGAGTTTCATTAGGTTTCTGAGAGCCTTGCTATGCTTGTGAGGCTATCTTTGAACTCGTTATCCTCCTGTCCCAGCCTCCCAAGTATTACAGGCAAGTACCACCATGCCCTGCTGAGATTCTGTTTCAAAATAAAAAGGGCTGGGGGTACAGTTCAGAGGTAAATGCCCCTGGGTTCCATCCCCAGTATCAAAAAATAAAAAATAAACTTGGTTCCTTTATTCTAGCCACAGAGAGGTTTGCTTTTTTATCCTCTATTTTTGGAAACTTACTTTAAAAAAAATCCCTTTTTGATAAATATGAGGCCAGATAGTAGGTACTTGGAAACTCTGAATGCAAAATGGCCGTGGCCCATCAGCACTGGGGACGGGTGTGGAAATCAGCTGAGTGTGCTCTCTCTCTCTTCCCCAGATGACAGAACAAAGAAAGAATAAGCAGAGGCTGGGCTTCCTGGGCTCCAACACGCCCCATGTGAATCATCACATGCCGCCGCACTGATACCATGGGGGGAAGCCGTGACCAGCCGCTCATCAGGGTCCTGCCTGATCGCTGAAGAAAGGACTCAGACAGGGAGTGAACAGCGCCTATTGTTGAAAAGTCAAAAACAACCAAGTGCCAAGATGTTGAGTGGTTTAGCCCGAGAACAATTTGTGACTGTGTTTTCATGGTCGAAAAGGCCCAAGCTGAAAAGCAGCGACTCCAAGGCGCACACCACAGGTTCTGGATGCGATGTGAACTTGCTCTCAGGGCTGGAGAGAGCAGAGAGAGGGGAGTGGAAAGAGACCCAGGGCGCTGGGAGCTTACCCCCTCCCAAATCCATAGGACTCTGTTTTATCTTAAATACTGACTGCTATCTCCATTGTGTTGGTGGTAACTTATTTCTTTTAATTGTGGCACCTAGGTCCTTTGATCCAGGAGGTCCTACTTTGGTGTCTAATTTCACTAAAGGAAATAACTGAAAAAGATTCAACACGAGGGTTGAACGGGAAAATGCTAATGCTTGCAAACCACTGCTGTCGCTGGGCAATTTCTTTGTACCGTGAAATCCAAAGGAGGCACGGCCCTAGGAACTCATGCTTTGGAGAACTTGCCCCTCATGCTGACAACATAACTGGAACATGGCTGCTTTCTGCGGGGATTCGGATGGGCTCTGTTGACGTGCAGCACAAAAGGAGGTTTTCATATCACTTGTTAAGAACATGTTTTAAGTCATAGGTAGGCTAAGACTGTAAGAAAAATAACCTGTGAAGTAAAACCCAACAGTAAGCCCCAGGGAAGAATTTCTTGAGAACATATATATGCTATTAAAATAGACTGAGATTAATAAATGAACATGTTTAAAGGCAGCAGGAAGTATTGAGAAACTTATGATGGTGGTCTTGCCTCTTGTAAACACGGAGTAAAAGCAATTTGATTCATGTTTATGTTTATTGGGCTTAAAAAAAAACATAGTATTTCTATTTATCCGATTCTTACAGTTAGAAGGAAAAATTGCATATTTAAAACTGTAACAGTACTTTTAAAAAACAGGACTTTTAAAAAAGAAGGAAGATCATAAGCTCTTCCCCAAATTGTTTTTATGTTAAATCACACAATCAGAATTTATTGAGGGAGAAAATAACCTGGCATGGTCAGATTATTTTTAGAGGCTGAACATTTGGGAATTAAATCAAAATACAAATAATGAAAGTATTAGGAGAACTGCTATATGGCTAGGGACCAAAGGCCCTGACACTAAACTCAGAGAGGCTTTGCAAAAGAGATCTCTTGGCCCTAGCGTTTTTAAATTCTTAGTTATTATCACAAATGTGTAGGGCCAGACATGGTATGCTATGATATTTTTGAAAGCTTTTAGATTGTTCTAATACAGTTTTAGCTTTTGGCTCTTGGAAATTCCAAATGACGGTCTATATAGAATAAAAAGGAAACCAGAACCAGTCTTCTTCCACACACTGTTAAAATGTAGACTTTGAACATAGCTCTTGGGACCCAAGGCAACACATTTTTGAACCAAATCTACGGGCGCTCCCTGCCCAGGCCCACAGACTAAGCACTCCTCACTCTGACAGGATGGTATATAGATTTTTTTACCAGTAGCTGAAGGACCCTGACATCTACGATCAGGAAACACTAAGAAATTGTGGTATATCTGCACGGAGCACAGACCCTTGAACATAGTGGGCAATTTGATAGATAGCAGAGAAATTCAGCTGTCCTTGAGTAGCCCTTAATTCTTTATTAAAACATTAAGCTATATCACATATTTTTAAATAAGTTTGCCAAAAGGTAAATAGACTAAAGCAGCCATTTTCAAAATCCAAAGCCATGATGTTTTTATGAATGGTATCAGGTAGAAAGTACGTTTTAAAATATTTTTATTAGGCACAGTTTTATGGAAAGGAAAAAGAGAAAGGTGATCAATATTGCGCAGATTTCAACAGAGAAAGCTATCTCCAGGTGAGCATCAAAGAAAATATTTCTGATGTCTGAACTGCAAGTGAAGAGAATCGATTCATCTGTAGAGATGTGAGCAACCCGTCTTTCCGATGACAAGCTATCTGGTCTTCCCTGACCCGCGGTGGTTCCTTCTGTAGGGGTAGGAGATTGGCTTTGTCACTGCTATCTGCAAATGACCTAATGCCTCAACCACTATGCAGGCAGCTCACTGTTTCATGGCATATTTTCTCCTACCAGAAATACCCAAAAGAGATTGCAGCTTAATAAGACTCTTATTTCACCTATATTTAAAAATTGCCTAGTTGTGTTTTTAATGCCTCTTCCTTTACTGACTTAAGTGCTTAGAAATTATAAAGCAAAATAAAAACTATCAAACCCCCAGCAAAAAGTCACTTTCCAGAACATTAAATTCATGGAAGAGAAGATAACACTGGAGAAATTTGGCATTTGATATATACATTAACAAATATATATCAAATGCCAAATTTTTGAATATTTGGCATAGGTTAAGTATCATACACATCCTCATATTTACATAGTGAGATTAAAACAAATACGACAATTTTTAAGTTTGGTGTTAAGGGAGATTTTTTTAATATTTAGTATAAAATCCATACCGGTTTAGCTGGGTGTGGTGGCACACACCCATAATCCCAGTACTTGGGAGGCTGAAACAGGAAGATCACAAGTTGGAAAACTTCAACAACATAGACTCTCCGTAGCCCAGAAAGATCCTATTTCAAAACAATAAAATAAGAAAAGGACTGGGGGAATAAATCATATGCATGAAAAGATGTATCATATTTCCTACCCCTTAAAAAGCTAACTTAGAAAAGGAATTATTTTTGTGAAGATTGACTTTTTCCTGTTGGTAAAGGGAATGCAGTTTCCAATAGATGGTTGATAATGTCAGGAAAAGAATTCATTCAAGTCAGAACTAATTGTGTGCGTATGCCCTGCTTGCAGCTCAGGGGGCCATGTTTTGGCTACACTCTTTAGTTTACAGTTGTTTTGTTATAAGCAGTGATGCAGTGTGGTCCATGCTCCCCTTCAGCCCCACAGACTGAGATTGAAGGCTTGGGAGTCGGCGAGGGAAGGCTTAGACGGGGACCTCTGCCTCCCAGTACAATGTTTGTAGGGAAAGGGAGTAGTAACCATAGATAACAGGAAGGAAAGGGCTTACTCACCAGGGACCAAGTAAATTGGATATAAGTAAATATTGCACAGGGATAGGGATGTAACAGCTCCTAGACTCAAGAGCTAACCCTTACGCATGCACAGAACAAAGCTTTGTGGAAACGCAACAATGAGATGGTATATCCCCTACAGCTGTTTTAAACTATACTGAATAACAAATCAGCATATTCTAACCCAGAGACCTGTTCCGCAGCGCTGACTTACCTGAAGCAGCGCCCACAGAGGAAGCAGGCATCTTGACACGTAGAAGTCAGGCCGGTCACCGGGGAGACCAGGCTCATGCCACATGCAGGCTGTGGGAAGCCTGTGCTGAGCTCTCCATTTGCAAAATTTGACAGCCCATTCCAGGTTTTAGAAAGTGCCTCAGGACACCTGAAGCCCCCCAGCCACTCACTCGCTGCTGTCTCTGGAATGATTATTGCTAATGTTATCCTACTCAGCAGAAGAAAACACACAATAACAAAATCAAACAGGGTGCTAAAAGGCCTGTGAAAAGCGAGAAATCTGAAAATAAATCCAGGTACCCATCTCCAAACTGGAATGCATCCGCAGACTTGAATAATTTATGACATTACCATGCCAATACTTCTTATATCACCAAGTAGACATTTTCCCCTCTGCAGAAGAGGATTACTATATTTGCTTCCCAAAAACCCATAATTCTAATATGTCAAGGTCAGATCATTTATAAGTTAATAAAGTTGAATTTCTGTACTTTTTTTGTGTGTGATACCTTCGGTGCCTTATTCATTTTTTGCAACATTTCTAAATAATATCTTCGTTGGTATGAAAAAATGTGATTATTCCATTCCCATAAAAAGAAAAAGATGTGATTATTGCTATTTTACATAGTAAGACATGAGGGACAAAACCAGTCATTCAAATGACACTGATGAACAAATTGAGCTGAACCAAGCTGCCCGGGGCTCGATGGGCCAAATCGCCACCTCCCCAGCACACGCTGGTGTGCCTCCATTGTGTCTGATGCCCTGTGTGAGCTCAGTGGTGCAGGCCGTCTATTCTTCTGGGATTTCCTGATTCTCATCACTCATGGCTTGCAAATGGTAGCTCCCCTCAGAAGAGACTGGAGCTTGCCACTACCAAAGTCCACACCGGTGGCCTGATTCATGTGCAGTCTCTGAACAGACTTCTCAGCGTGTATGGGTACTTTTGGTGTGCTGTAGTTCCTTGAAGCAGCATGGCAAGAACTGCTCTGTTTTGTTTGGAATCAGAGGAAAGGTTGGGGGAGAGAAACGAGACATGAGTTCCTCTTCCAGTGAGAGTGACTGGCTCTAAGGGACGGAAGTCTGCAAGTCATCCTGCCTTTGCCTTGTAACCAGGGTATTTTGAGGACGTCTAAGAGGCCTGGACTTAAGAGAACAACCCCAGTTCAGAAATTTCTGCCCTTTAGCCTGTCCCTCCCCTACAGCTGAGGTACTGGCGCACCACATGGAGTCACACGGCAAAAAAGAATCCCACAGACCAAACTTTATGCAGGTAGGAAATTGACAGGAGTGGAGATTAGTTGTTAAACTCAGCTGGATTCAGTTTGGCAGAGAATTCTGGCTTTTACAGTTTCCTTGTGTAGATTTTCTCCAAGATTAGCCTGTTCCCTTTAATCTCTGGTCCTTGGGACAAAATCCTCTCCACACAGGGCTGCCCACTTTCTAGCTGTGGGAATGTCATGCGGGAGAGGGTTTCCTCTACCGTCCACGGCTGCGCTTCCTCCCAAAACTCCCTCACCTCACTTCTATTTGCACAGGAAAATGTTTCGCCTAACTTCAGTGGGAATGGGAATCCTCAAGAATACAAACAATAGTAAATGCTGGAAAGGATGTGGGGAAAAACGGGAACTCATACACTGTTGGCGGAATTGCGAATTAGTACAGCCAGGGTGGGGATCAACATAGAAGCTCCTCAGAAGAACAGGAATAGAACCAACATATGACCCAATGATACCACTTCTTGGTATCTTTCCAAAAGAACTAAAGTCAGAATACTATAGTGATCCATGTTTACGGCAGCACAACCTACAATAGCCAAATTGTGGCACTAAACCAGGTGTCTCTCAACAGACGAATGGATAAAGAGTTTTACTCAGCCATAAAGAAGAACAAAACTGTTTCATTTGTAGGAAAGTGGATGGAACTAGAGACTATTGTGCTAACTGAGACCAGCCAGTCTCAGAAAGTCAGGGTTCCTGTGTTTTCTCTCATTTGTGGAAGCTAGAAAGAAAATAGGAAACAAAAGTAGTCTCTAAATAAGGGAAGGGATTGGGGAGGGAGGTGGGGAGAGGAAAAAGGATTGAGGGAGAAAACAGTTAAAATAATGTCATTTCCATATATGAAGGTATCACTCAATTTCACTAATATGTATGGCGATGGGGAGGGAAAGCGGGCTGGGATGCAAAAAGAAACACACCAAGTACCGGGTGCATGTATGAACACATCACATTGAGCCGTACTATGGTGTTTAATTACAATGCACCCAAAAAGTATTAAAATAGAAACAAGTTCTGCAATAACAAAGGGTGGCTGCTGCTGCTCTAATACCTGCTTTGGGCTTTGCAGTGTTGCTTTTTACATGTCTTCCGTTTCACTTTGGACCATTGTATTGTATTCTCTAAACTCTAACAAGCTCCCTTTTCTCTTTCAGTGGAATCAAGTGTTTCTTTGTGATCTTGTCTTCTCAGCAGCATGCTCAAAAATTCCATGGCCACAGTGCCTTACTATTAGGCACTGCCTAGTGATGTCTGGTCTTCAACTAGGATTTTATCAGGAAATGGAAATCACTATGGGTAACATGGCCTGAGAGATTTCTTCTCGGGATGTGACATCATGCAGGTATGGGGAGGAACTCTGTGGAAGGGTGGTGCTTCCAACTCTGGTGGCGGGCCCAAAGTCACTGGAAGTCAGTAGGGCTGGCAGATGGGAATCTGGGCATGATGCAGAAGAGAGCACGGACAGGCTGGAACCCATGGGGACCGACTGAAATTGGCATTGAGCTTTCACCACCTCCGACTCCATGGTGCAGGTGGCCTAACCTAACCTTCACTGTGGAACTGCAAGCACTTCTGACGCAGGACCCAGAGGAGCTAGAGGAGGAATCTGATGGAAGCAGGAGCCTGTGGGTTGGCTGCCGCCCACCTCCACAAGGTGAGCCAGGAGCCTGGGTGTGAGCTGCAGCAACACCTGTCACCTGCTCCTTCCAAACTGAGTAGCTACTGCTCCACTTCTGTGTTCCAAAACTCATGAAAAGACCCCCTATGGACTAGCCTTTTGTATAAATGCGTGGGTAAGGGAATTCTGGGAAATGTAGTTTCAGCTTAGATAAATAATACAAAACCACCGCTCCACTGGAGTAGACCTTGGTGTTCACCAACAGTGATGCTGCTTTTCATAGCGAGCACATAGAAGAAACACTTCCCAGCACTCCCTGCAATTGACCTACTGGGGCAGCAAAAGGTCCCCGTTCAACCTCCAGCTCTTTCCCTGCCTTATCAGCCATGGGGCCAACACAGAACCAGCCTTTGCCCCTAAGTTACCTCTGTGAAAGGAACTCCCCCCGAAGATCTCTTAGAGGACAGCGGAATAGGGATGAGTGGGAAATAAACTCATGAATGCATGAGTTTATTTCCACTGAAATGTAAGCCACTGAAATGTAAGGGTATTTTTCTTTTTAGATGTTGAATAAATGAAATTTGGGTGTATGATAATTTATTACTACAGCATAACCCAGCCTGCTTAACTAATAGAGACATATGTATCAGGCACCAGAAAATTAACCAAAATATAAAATTTCTAAGATCAATTCAAAAATATAAAACAAATTTATAAGAAAAATCTAGCTGTGCAAAATATAAATCTTATCACTATCATTTAACGCAGGCTGGGCATAGTGGCATATGCCTGTAATTCCCTATCTTATTTTGAAGCAGTCTCACTAAGTTGCTGAGGGTCTCACTAAGTTGCTGAGGCTGGCCTTGAACCTATGATCCTCCTTTATCAGCTTCCCAAGAACTGAGATTACAGGTATGTACCGCCATGCTCAGCACCATCATTTTTTATATAATGTAAAAGCAACACCACAATCATGCATAAAATAGATAATGCCATTATCAAATCTAAGAAAAGTTTATTAAGGAGCTTTTATAACTTCATCCTGGATAAAACACAAGATATTCCAATTTTGGAATTAGTTTGTAGAGGTCAAATGTGGTTGTGCACATCTGTAATCCCAGTACTTGGGAGGCTGAGACAGAGGAGCGTAGGTTCAAGGACAGCCTCAGCAAATAGTGACATTCTCATTAACCTAGTGAGACCCTGTTTCAAAAAAAAAAAAATAGGGCTGAGGGTATAGTTCAGAGATTGAATGTGCCTGAATCCAATCCCCAGTAACACAAAATAAATAAAATAAATATCTGAAGGTGTATCTCTAAAGTAGAATGCCTCTGGGTTCAATCCCTAGAACAAAAACAACAATAAAAATTAGATTGTAGACAGTCTAAAGAAAGAAACTAGGAGAAAATTTTGACTCACCCACCATTTGAAGCCATGAACCACACCCATCTGAAAATAGGTGGCCATTTGTGTACCCAAGAACTGAGGTCTGAGCCCATCAGTTCCAGCAACCAGCCTCTCCTCTCTTTCTTCCACTTCCATTCACTTTTCCCAATCTACCTTTTCATCCACTTCCAGCAGAAAGAACATTACAGGAAGCAGAGGTGAGAGAGAAGTGCAGGAAGGAAGCATGAGACACGTTATGGGGAGAATCCTGGGGGTGATGCTTGCTGGGCATTGTGGATCTCCATAGATGTTGAAATAAAAGGGTGCGCTGCCTCTGACTAGGAGCACCCAGAACCAGGGCAGAAGAAATGCACTTCCATCCTGCAGGACTCGCTGGCTGGACACTACAATTTGGACCGCCAGCCGAGGTGTCTCCACAGGCCTCCAGTAACCAGAGCCAACAGGAAGCGAGGGAAATGCTCTTCTACCAAAACCAGCACTGTATTTCCTTTCCTGATTTAGGGCCACCGGCAGGTAATGCAGAACCTGAGTTATCAAGAGATGCCCTGAAGAATCGTGTCCTGGCTGAACTCTCAAGTCAGTCTTTATACTGTAGATTCAGGACTTCGGGACTAAAGAAGAACGTGGGAAAGTGCCTTCTCTGAATCTGAGCTATTTAATATTCTCTCTAAATTTAATAACTCCAGAGAGTATGACCCGGAGACTTTAAATGAGAACATATTACCAGCATCAGTTTAAACTCACACACTTCTAGGCTCCAATTTTCTGGTTTCAAGACACACAACAAATGGAAATGTGCCTGTGTTACTCAGCAATTTCAATGTTGTCCTATTGGTTCAACATACACATTTTAGTTTTCCCCATCTCTTGACTTAACATAATATAGCTGTCCTGTGTGGATACAGACTAAGATAATCACACAAATACTAAACACACTATATTACAAAGGGTTGTGATTCATTTGATCTGTGCTCTGCACAATCCTGTTACTCTTATTTCTCACAGAACCGGGTTGGCTCAGTGAATGAGCTGTGCAGCCAGCCAACAAACACAGCATGATGGTCAATTCTGGGAAGGCCATGTGCCTCCTTGATTCTCCAGACTCCACTGTCTTCTATCTGAATCCATTAGCCACTTCTTTAAATTAAAAATAATTGTGCCAAGCCAGGCACAGTGGCACACATCGGTCATCCCGGTACTTGGGATACTGAGGCAGGAGGATCACAGGTTCAAGGCCACCCTCAGCAATTTAGCAAGACTCTGTTTCAAAATAAAAAAGGGCTGGAGGTGTAGCTTGGAGGTAGAATGCCTCTGGGTTTAATCCCCAGTGCTAATAACAATAATAATAATAATAATAATAATAATGTTAAATAAAGATAATGAGAGATAAGGTGGAAAACTGATTATTTCAGAACATCCCTTTCAAAAGAGCACTGTTGAAAGGAGGATAATGACCAATCTATCCATCATGTGCCCCTATGTAACTTAATTTACTCAGTGACAATTTTGTGCCCAGTACTATAAAGCAGCAGGCAGGGATGAAGAAATCAAACTAAAAATATTAAGTATTAAGATGTTGTGTCTTAAAAAAAACTTAAGTGCTTCTGAGAGATACAGATTCACAGACAAATGTGTAGCCAGGTTGTAAGTGTAATAAGAGACAGACTATGGAGCCCATTGGAAGGAGCTGAGAGAAGTTCACAGATGGAGCTTTCGCATCTGAGCAGAACTCGTTACAGCTAACATACCGGGTGTGTGTGCTAAGGATCAGGCCCTCTTCTAAGTGCCATGCGTGATTTAACTCATTAATCCACATACAACCCCATAAACTAAGTATATAAGTATCTCTAGTTTAAATGAGAAAACCAATGCTCAGGGAATTTGCCAAAAGTCTCCAACAGGTAGGTGAAGATCTGAACCAAGTCAGTATGCTTGTAGAATCCATACTCTTAGCCCACATCCTTGTACTGAAAGACAAGTAAAGAAATATATTTCTGCTATTTAAGCCACCCAGCCTGCAATCTTTTGTTATAGCAGCCTAAATGGACTAGAACAACCAAAAGGTTGTTTAATATTTGAGGTCAAGTAGAAGCAGGAGGAAAAAGCTAGGCATCTCTAGCTTAGAACAGAAACATCCAGGACAAATGCCTGAGAGAAGGAAGGTAATGGAGACACTCCACCTCCTTCTAAACCTTTATTATCAAATAGCCATCAGATTCAGATTCCACCAGATTCTCTATTGTACTAGGCAATAAGAATAAACTGGGAGCCGGGCATCGTGGCGCACACTTGTAAACCCAGCATTCGGGAGTCTGAGACCAGAGGATCACGGCTCGCGAACAGCCTCAGCTACTTAGTGAGGCCCTCCCCAACTCAGTGAGACCCTGATTCAAAATAAAGAATAAAAAGTAGGGCAGGGGGTGTAGCTTGGAGGTCAAATGCCCCTGGGTTTCATCCCCATACCTGCAAAAAAAAAAAAGAATAAACTGGAGTTACAACAGTGATAAAATATAACCAGTATTCTAGAAGAGTTCACATTTCAAAAGTGAGATAAGCCAAAAGTTTCAATACAGTGTAATAAGCACTATGGTGAAAGTACAAGTAGATGCCATCAGAGCTCAAAAGAAGATATTACCTACGCCCAGAGTGTTGAAAAAGATGGAGCATTTGAGCAGCTAAATGAGAATTTAGAAGTTGCCAAGAAAATGTCTTAAGGAGGGGGATATTGAAGTCACAGGAGAGGAAGCAGACACACAGACATAGGAAAGACATTCTTCATGGAATTGCCAAGTCAAATTGGCTGGCATATCGTGGAGAAATAGAGAAAGCTGAGTATGTGGTTTAATCATTCCCGATTATTATCCTGGGGAGCAGAGAGGGAGCCAGCAGATGCTTCTATATGAGAAATAGAACACGATCCTATTTGGTTTTAAGGATGAGGGATGGAAAGGATAAGAAAAGGCCATCTGGAGGCAGGTGAGTTGGTAGGAAGTTGTTATAAGGATCCACCCTGGAGACTAGCCTATTCCAGGGTGGTAGTGATCTGATGAAGAAATGTAGATAGACCCAAGGAACATGACAGAGGTGGAGGTCCAGAATTTTAGAGTGGTAATTGGTCAGGGAAGGAGAGTTCTGAGGATTGTATTAAAGTCTTACTTTGGAAAAGAAGTTGAATGTTCATTAGCCAGAAAGAAAAATTTATAAATGGGTCTGTTCATGACCTACAGAGCTTGGAGAATCCACAACACATGCAGAGGAATATTATATTAGACTTTGTAATCACTGAGGCAAAATAATATCATCACTGTAATCTCCTGACACTTTATTTTCAATGCCATATGGTTTCCCTATAAAGACATCAGTAATTGATAGTAGGTACCTGGCAATCACATCAGTTCCTAGAATATTAAGGATAGAAAAGCAATGTTCACAGTGTACCTTGAGTTCAGTTAAGAAGAATCAAGACTTTATATTTAGTTTTACAGAACTTTGGCATATGTTATTACTTGTAATTACCCCCAACAATCATAAAATTGGGTAATATTTGATATCTTTCCATTTTTATAGATGAGAAATCTGAGTCTAAATCAGTTGTCTTAGTTACCACATGTTGGTGGTGGAGCTAAAACATGACAACCTGCTATGGTTTAGATATATAATGTCCCCTGAAGAGCTCATGTATTCATGTTCAGAGATGATACGATTGAATCATGAAGGTTTTAATCTCATTGGTAGATGAACCCACTTTAATGGGTTTATTGGATGGTAACCTAGGCAGTTGGTATATGGCTGAAAATGGTGGGTCTGGGGGGCATCATGTTGGAAATTACATGTGTCCATGAGCCTCCTTTACACTCACTCTCTCTCTCTCTCTTGCTTCTGGCCTCCATGATATGAGAGCAAAGCCCTGTGTGTTTCCACACTATGACCCGAACTCAACTGCAGACTTCACCAGGACTAACATGGACTGAAACCCTGAAATCTCCTCAACTGTGAGCAAATAAGTCTTCCTTTCTCTAAGTTGTGATTGTCAGGGTTTGGGGGCCACAATAGTAAGAATGATGACTGAAACACTACCTTCTGCCTTTGCCCATATGAAGAGATTGCCCTTATGAGACTATAAGCCCACTGAGGTCAGGCTCTTGTGAGACCAATACCTTATTTATAATAGCACTCGATCGCTGTTTGTGGAATGAATAAATGGACACCATACATCTAACATTGCAGAATTCTTCACTTTATTAAATGACTACATTCTAAAAATCAAAATGAATAATTGAAGACACTAGTTAGACAGTTGTTACTTTATGTGAGAGAGCTTGGGACAGTAGGTAATTTCTGTGACCAAAAGTAACAAGCATGGACAATTAATGGCTTTAAATGGTATATATAAAAATAAATATTTCCATGTTATCTAATTAATGTCCTCAATGAATGGCAGAAATACCTTTTCCTGCATCCCACCTGGATGAGTGTCTTCATGGCTTACTTCCCAAGGATGTATCTATGCACTAACTCTCGGCTCCTTTCCTGTCTTCCTGTCTCTATTTTTGCACGACATTTTCATCGAGCTATTGAAATTGGATGTGTCAGACACATTAAAAGCCATGGCAGTTGTGGCAAGTGAGTTGATATATTTTAAAATAAACCAAGAGGGCCATGTCAGTGTCAGGGGAATAAATTGCTCTGTTTAGCAACAAGTGATTTATTTAACCACTGCAGACAGGGTCCGAGGGAATGCCAAGCTACATACATTTGGACCGGGAAAAGCTGAGCTATCTTCTCAGAAATCTCTCATGTGAGACCAGAGTAAGAACAGAAGTTTATGAGAAGATTAATTAAATTCTTGATTTGGGAATGACCCTAAGGAGTAAATTTTATTTCTCATGTGCTGCAAAATTGACATCGGAGCATTTCGAAGCTGCAGGTATTAGCAACGACCCTGACATCAGGGGCTGGGCTCAAACTGCAGCTGCGGCAGTTCTCCTTAGCTGCCTTTCAGGGCAAAGCATGATCTTTCCAAGAGAGTGGAAGGTGAGGCAGAACCTGGGATTTCCTTCTTTCTTCTTCATCATTCAACTGTGCCCAGTGACTGCTCGATACAGGGTCATCGATAACCGTGAGTTGACTGAGTCCTCAAGTTGCAAAGAGAAGCACATCCATTCAGGTTTGCATTCTGCTCCTGTCACTTACTGACGGTGCAACCACAAACAAGTTTCTGCCTTTTTTTATTACTTGTTTTTCTTATCCATAGATGAAGATAGGAATAGTACTTACCACATATAATTGATGTGAAATTAAACAAGTTACTATAATTGCAGGAGGATAACATCTGCAGTTGTTTCTTCTCTGCATTGTTGATCACTCCCTCTATTGGCCTGTTCCTCACAGCACATATGCTATTTAGCTCCCCTTACAAAGAATCCTCAAAGCCATGCACAGTGATGCATACCGGTCATCCCAGTATATGGGAGGCTGAGACAGAAGGATCACAGGTTCAATACCAGCCTCAGCAACTTAGATCCTCAGCAACTCAGCGAGATTCTTGTCAAAATAAAAAAATAAAATAGGGCTGGGGTGTGCTTCAGGGGTGAAATGCTCCTGGATTCAATCCCTAGTAACACACACACACACACACACACACACACACACACACACACACACATCCTTGACCCTATATTCTCCAGTTTTGACCTTATTCTTTTATTCACTTACATAAAAATTCCTGGAAAGAATTGGACATTTGCTTTTTGACCTAGTGCAGTCAGACTTTTATCCTTATTATTGACATGAAACCGTTTATTAAAGCCTCTAGAGCCCTCTATCTTGCCTAACCTAAAGGTCGATGTTTGCTCTGATGAGACTCAACTTTTCAGCGTCAATGGACCCATTCCTGACTCCCTCATTCTTAAACAACTTCCTTGGTTCTTTTCTATTTCTATCGTCTGCATTTTTTGCCTGTTTTTGCTTTGTTAAGGGTCTCACTAAATTGCCTAGGCTGACTTCAGACTCGGGATCCTCTTGTCTTAGCTTCCTGAATTGCCTGGATTACAGTTGTGCACCACTGTGTTAGGCTTGTCCACTCTTTCGTTGTTTGATTTTCTCTCTGTCCTTTTTCCCCTTTTGAGAACCAGGCAGTTTACCTCCAAGCTATACCCCAGCCCTTCTAACTTTGAAACAGCGTCTTATTACTAAGTTGCTAAGGGTCTCAGTAAGTTGCTGAGGCTGGCCTCGAACCTATGATCCTTCTGTTTGAAACTCCCAAATACTGGGATTATAGGCATGTGCCACCATACTCAGGTCTTTCTTAATCTCCTTTGCTGGTATCTTCTTACTGGAGCATCCCAGAGTCCAATCTCTAGAACTTTCTCTCCTTTTTCTGCACTCCTTAGATGATTTCATCCACTATCATGCTAGTCGTAGAAACTGAGATATATACCAATAATTCCCAAATCATTACCTTTTGATTTATCCTTCCCCCTTGAAATACCTGAACCCACAACTCATTTTTTTTTTGGTGGTACTGGAGGTAGAACACAGAGGCTTTCTACCTCCAAGTTATACCCCTAGACCTATTTTTTAATATTTTATTTGGAAACAGGGTCTCTCTAAGTTGCTGAGAGCCTCACTAAGTAGTTGAGGCTGGCTTTGAACCTATGCAATTCTCCTGTCTCAGCCTCCCAAGCACAGGGATTACAAGCATGCACCACCATGCCCAGCTCCCCAACTCATGTTCTCTGAATCTTAATACAGCCAGTTCTCATGATTCAGAAATTTTATATTTACAAATCTGCCTACACATTAAAATTTGTGACACCCCCACCAAAATAATACAACACTTTCATCATCATTTTCATACATGCCCAGAGCTATGAAAAATGTGAGTCACCCGACCTGCATGTTCCAGCTGAGGTCAGATAGAGCCATGTTTTGTCTTACTTTTTCAGGATGCATCATGCAAATATGTCTTTTTTTAAATAATTTATTAAATGCTACATTCTTACCTGTTGGTTATTTTGCTGTCTGAAGTAGCCCCCAAGCACTGTGCTGAAGTGCTGTCTAGTGTGTCCTAAGTACAGAAAGCCGGATGTACCTGTTTCCTTCCAGAGGAAACAGGTGCATTAGATACGCTCCATCCAGGCACAGACTGCCATCGGTAGGGTTCAGTGCTAGTGACTCAACAGTGCACATTGAGTAAAGTGTCTTTAAATAGAAACACACCTAAAACAAAATAATTTGTTGATAATTTCACAAAAACATGGCTCAAGACTCACAGGTACTTGGCCCTGAGCCTCCCCGAGAGGATGGCTCAGTATTGGCCAGTTCAGTCTTCTAGGTGACTCCACAGAAAAGAACCACGGAAAAGAGTGAAAACCAAGCATTAGCTCCAAACTACACTGAGACTTCCTCCCTTGCCTTTCTTCCTCATTTCAGAATAAAACCTCATTCTTTCAGCTGCTGAGGCCAGTGACCTTGAACTTATCACTGCTCAGCTGTTCCTTTCATATCCCAAATGGGATGGATGTGCCAGTCAGCCTCGCTCTCTCCCTTCAGAGCTGCCCATGTCCTCTAACTTTGGTGTTTCCAGCTGGGCCCTTAGCTGCAGTCACCCTGATGAGGCATCGCGTCCTCATTGGTCATGATGTGCTTTGAAGGTCTCATGGCCACCCCAACACGGGGAAGCCAGAGCAGCTGCTCCTTGCTGGGAACCCTCCGTGGCTCCTCATCTCATTCAAGGCAAAGGCCAAGTTCTGTCTGTGGCCTTCAGTCCCAAGTATGAAGTCAGCTTAGGCAACTTAGTGAGACCCTGTGTCAAAGCAAAAATAGACAAAATTAATAATAATAATAATAATAATAATAATAATAATGGAAGAAGAAGAAGGAGAAGGAGAAGAAGAAAAGAGGAGGAGGAGGAAGAGGAAGAGGAGGAGAAGGAGGAGGAGGAAGGGGAGGAGGAGGAGAGTGGACAATAGAATGAGAAAAGAATGAAGAAACTTGTTTCAAGAACAAGGAAATCAGCACAGGGCGTGGTGCCACACACTTATAATCCCAGCATTTGGGAGGCAGAGACAGGAGGATCATGGTTTGCGGCCAGCCTCAGCTACTTAGTGAGGTTCTTTGCAACTCTGTGAGACCCTGTTTCAAAATAAAGAATAAAAAAACAAAAGAGCTGGAGGTGAAGTTCGGAGGTAGAATTCCCCTGGGTTCCATCCCCAGTACTGGAAAAAAAAAAAAAAAAAAAAAAAACAATGAGGAAATCAGAAATGAGTCCATTGCTGCTGAAAAGTTGAGTTTCATAAGAGGCAAGAATTAACCTTTAGGTTAAGCAAAATGGAGGTCACTGGAGGCTTTGATAAACAGTTTCATGTCAATAGTAGGAATAAAAGTCTGACTGGAGAAAATGAGGGGTCACATATTTCCGCTCATGTGGAAGCTAGAGAGAAATTGGGAAACAGAGAACTTCAGGCAAACGAGAGGAGACAGTAGTGGATTAGTGGAAGAGGACTTGGGGAGCAAGGCAAAGAGAGGATGGAGAGATCTGTTGATGGATGCAGTTCAAATAATCCTTCATTCACATATGAAGTTAGCAGTATCAATGTTACTACTATGTGGGAGGGGTAAGACCCAGAGGGAAACAAGGAGTGCTGTGTGCAGGTATGTTTCTATTACTCTGAACCTTACTATGTGGTATAATTACAATGCACCAATAAAATAAAATAAAAAAGGACTCAAGCATCTCCTTCCCACTGCCTTTGTGTCTGCTCAAATGTCAACTCCATATAAAATCATACCTCTCTCATTATCCCCTTACACAGCTTTATTTTTCTTCATATAGATTATCAACAAATATAAGTCTGATAATTGTCTATTCTCGAGATAATGCAAACTTATAAAGGGCAGAGACTTTATATGTTTTGTTCGCTACTGTTTTCCCGGTTTCTGAAACAGAACCAGTTACAAAGTAGATGGTCAATATATTATGACGGTTGATGGATGCCCTGATTTCTTTTGTGTGAAATGGAGCTATTACTCTTACTTCCGCTGACTTACCGGTTAACCATGTTACAATATATTTAGACTGCGCTCCCTGCTCAGGTGGGATGCCCCTGGCCCATCTTCAGCAAGTCAGCTCCAGAAGGCAAGAATTCACTACTGACCTGAGCAAACCAATCACACGCCACGTCCCAGAGCAGATGCCAGGATGCTAAGAGGATCTACTGCCTCTGACCTCCAGGGGCGTAAAAGGGGTTAGCAATGGCTGTGTTGTTTTAGCAAATCTCATCTCGAAGGCTCTACTTACGATGTGCCTTCATTGTCTCCTAAATTACCTGTCTCCTCCCCAGAAGGATTATAGAGGGGACTTCTTCCTTTTCAAGGGAAGGTGTGTTGTTGTAGGACTTTTCTTCCCACACAGGACACAGCGCGATGAGACCACCACCCAGCCCACTGTGAGACCATAACTCAGGATATTCGTGTAGGTTGATGCTCGCAAAGTTAACCGCGGGGTCCACAGGTGTTAGGCTCCTTACCAAGGCCATTTGCTTCTCTTTGAAAGGAAGGTTTCCCTTGGAACATACTTCCTGGTGAAGAGGACTTGGTATTGCTTAATAGGCAGCAAGCCAATTCAGAGTAAACCATGGGCTGTGTGGGGGAGCTGGCTGCATTGACAAACTTGCCCTTCAGCCTTGGTCAGCGAGCCAGAACTTGAGGAAAGGGTCGAGGCTGAAGGCCACATGCATGGAGGATCTAAGAAACCACCCACAGAATCATCACTCTTCAGCTCAGCCCCCTCAAAAAAGTCCCACTCTGTTCCCAGGCGGGAGAGCCTCCGGGGTTGCAATTGCTCAAGCCTGGGCTCTCGGGTGTGTCGCTGCACACGTCTCTCAGCAGGTGTGCACGCCCCACATAGGACGACGGGCAGCCAAGTTACCTGCAACTCAGGCAATTTCAGGACTGACTTAGAGCAAAAAGCACACACATTCATTGTGAGGGGAAAATGGAACACACAGGCCAGCTTCATGACTTTCAAAAAGAACTCATAATCCAAACTCAGGGATTAAACATCAATAACAAATCACTGTCTCTCCTCCCAGGCTTTTGTCTATATGTGTGAGAGGATAGTTTTTAAATGGGTTGGGTGATTCTAACACGGTTCCTTTATAATCTTTTTCCTCCTACCGTTCCACTGTATCTGCTCTTCTGATATATATGATGACCACACCACATTCCCACATATAGATTTACCCAATAATGCCTTCCAGTTTAACATTTAAATCATTTTCAGCTTCTCATCACTGAAGACTAGACTGTGAAGAATCAGACTCCACATAAATATTGTGTGCATCTCTTATTATTTTTAAGAAGACATTCATTCAAATGAAATCATACAAATCAGGGCATATGAACACTTTCAAGATTTCAGAAAGGTTTTGCTAACTTACGCACCTACCCGAGGGGTGTGCCAGTGGCTCCTTTCCAAAGGGGCTTTCAGGAAAGTCTGTTCGGGTGCCCAGCCCCCACCCCGCCCTGCCCTGCTGGAGCTAACCTGCACCTCCAGAAGCTTCCCTGGGCAGCTGGGCACAGCAGCCCCGTTGCACCCCAGGGCCTTCCGGACCACGTCTACTCATCTCACAGCTGGCCAGCCGAAGCGCATGGAGGTCAGGTGATGTGTGTGGGCCGCGCAGTCAGCAGTGACTCAGCCAGTCCCACGCAGGCCCCTGAGCCTTGCTCAGATCACAAGGCTGAGCGCACCCGCTTCCCTGAGGCCCGTTACTCCCCATCAGTAAAAGAAGCCATTGGCGCTTAAGTGTGTGAACATCAAGCTTTTGGAAGGCCTCTGTTAACTGGTGCCCCTCAGCCCCTGCCTTCCTCTTCTTTGTAGGAACCAGTCAGGGAAGGGCAGAGAGTGTCTCCGCAGGGGAGAGTTTGCAATGAAGCTCTGTGGTGACCGTTTCCAGGTATCCACTCCCAGACTCAGGGGCATAACTGCCCAGCTGGATCCAAACAGCAATCTCCATATCTGTTTCATTGTGACTCTTACTGAGAGGCCAAGCTGGCCACCCAGTGAGGTGCTAGAACACTCTCACTGAAGGAAGCAAAGCTCCATGACAAAGACTGACTGACTCTTAGGGCTTCTGGTTGATGTCATCCATAATTAGGCACCAGAAAAATCCCGCTGGCCTCAGATCCAGTCAATCTGACAAGGCTGAATCTCCTCAGTTGGGCAGCCATCGGGAGAGGCCTTTCGCTATTCCACGGCAGGTCCGAGCCTCCAGTGGTTACTGCCCCTGGGGCAGGTGCTCTGAGTTCAAGGCCTCCACGGACCTTGCACTTGGTTCTGATGCTCAGCCAGGGACAGTGGGAGTTGATGCCCAGACACCCCCACCAGGCCCAATGCCACTTGCACAAAGGTTAAGAGCAGTGGAAGAGTGTCCATCTTCCTTTCCCCTGGGAGACAATTCCTGACCATTTTCCTAGAAGAACAGCAATGTCTTCTACCAGGCCTTCACAGATGAGCTTAACACACACACACACAATTAAACAAAATAAACACGCCGAGGAGACACATGCTTGTAGCATAACTGTTTATCTGCACATACAAACCTGCCCACAAATAACCTAGCTGATCCCAAACTGGGACTCGGGTGGGCGTTGATAGAACCCAGGACTCGGAATCCCTCTTGCTACCTAATGGGAAGCCATTGCTCTTCAGCAGGGATTTGGCTTCTTACCTGCAAGGTGTTGGTGGAATTCGTGAGGACAGAGCGAATGTGCAGGAGGATGAGTACAGCAGAGGGATGGCATGGCGTCTGGCTCTCGTAAGATCTTGTGAGACTCAGCTCTGCTCCGACTCTGAAGATAAGCCGATCTCAGGGCCTTGTGGTGCACTGTCGGCAAAAACCCTGGCGATGCTCACGATGGGTCCTGTCACCCAGGCAGGACTGAGGCTCCTCAAAGGGCAGGGAAGAGGATGATGGGCAGGGAGAGAGGGGCAAGAGAAGAAAAGGGCAAATGCCACGCGTGATTGTAGCCTGATGCATGAGGTCCTGGGGGAGAACTTCGGGGAGGCCCAGAAATACTTGGATGGGGCATGTTACAAGGCGAGAGGGCAGCCTGGGGCCAGAGCTGGAAAGCCAGCTGTAAATGTTAATGTGGCCATCACACCAAGTCCCCTGCTGTAACACTTGGGTCCATTTGCCTGGCATTTCATTACTCACAATATGAGGAACATCCTCGAACATAAGCTTTTATACATATTTCTGGTTAAATTCGTATACGTATATTAACACATTTAATATTGTGACCATCCACTTATGAAAAAGTGTTGAATTTTATTAACTACTTCAGCTATTAAGGTGATCATGTGATACTTTTTTTTTTTTTTTGGTGGTACTGGGGTTCCTGGAAACACTTCTACGTCCGGGCTACACTCCCAGACCTATTTTTTTAATTTTTTTTTAAATTTGGAAACAGGGTCTCTGAAGCCAGCAAGGCTGGCTCTGAACCTGCGCAATCCTCCCGTCTCCGCCTCCTAAGTGCGGGGATTGCAAGCGTACACCACCACGCCCGTCCCATCATGTGATTCTTATTCTTCATTCTATTAATGTGACATAGCCCATGAATTAATTTTCATATATTGAGCTGTCCTTGTATTCCAGGGATAAACTCCATTTAGTCATGGTTATTTTTTAAAAATCTTTGTATCTATGTTTATCAGAAATACTAATAACCACCTGTATTTTCCTTTCTCTTTCCATTATTTATTTATTTTTAAGGAAAAAAATTTTTTTTTTTTTGCGGATCTAGGGATGGAACCTAGGGGCATTCGACCTCCAAGCTACAACCCGTGCCCTGCTTTTCATTCTTTATTTTGAAACAGGATCTCACTGAGTTGCAAAAGGCCTCACTTAAGTAGCTGAGGTTGTCCACGAACTGTGATCCTCCATTCTCAGCATCCCAAATACTGAGATTACAAGTGTGCACCACCACTCCTAGCTCCTTTATTTTTTATGTATGTTTGTATGTATGTATGTATGTATGTATGTATGTATGTATTGTACTTGGGATTGAACTCAGGAGCATTTTATCTCTAAGCTACACCCCCATCCCTTTTTATTTTTTATTTGAAACAAGGTCTTACTAAGTTGTTGAAAGTCTTTCTCAACTGCCGAGGCTGCTCTCAAACCTGTAATCTTTCTGTCTCAGCCTCCTAAGTACTGGGAATAGAGGGGCAGCCACCACACACAGCTAGTTTTCACTTCTTGTAGTTTCTTTGTCCAGCTTTAGTATCAGGGTAATGCTGGTCTCATAAAATGAGTTTGGAAGTGTTCTCTTCCACTTTTTTCTAAGAGTTTGACAAAATTTGGCAAAAATGTTATAAATATATGGTAGGATTTTCCAGTGAAGCCATCTGGTCCTGTGCTTTTCTTTTGTGAGAGGTTTCTGATGAGTGGCTCAGTCTCCTTGCTGCTTGTAAATCTGTTTAGACTTTCTATTTCTTCTGATGTAGTCTTGGTAGATTACACATTTCTAGGAATTTCTCCATTTCTTCCGTTTGGTGTTTGGTGTTCACAGTAGTCTCCTGATCTTTATTATTCCATGTGACAGTGGCCAGAATGTTTCTCCTTTCATCTCTGATTTTATGGACTTAAGTCATCCCTCTTTTTTTTCTCAGTTTAGCTAAAAATTTGTCAGTTAAAAAAATCTTTCATAAAATCAAATTAGTGGCATTTGTTGTTTTCATTAGTTTGTTGTGTGTGTGTGTGTGTGTGTGTGTGTGTGTGTGTGTGTGTGTGTGTGTGTGCGGTACTGGGGTTTGAACTCAGGGACATTCTACCTCCGAACTACACCCCCTGCCCTATTTTTTATTCTTTAATTTAATACAGGGTATCACTAGGGTGCGAAGGGCCTCACTAAGTAGCTGAGGCTGGCTACAAACCTGCGACCCTCCTATTTCTGCCTCCAACTACTAGGATAACAAGTGTGTGCCACCACACCCGGATTTTTGTTGTATTTTTCTTCTCTGGTTTACTTATTTCTGTTCTAGTCTTTGTGATTACCTTCCTTCTGCTAATTTGGGGTTTAATTGGTTTTTCTTTTTCTAGTTTTTTGAGTTGTAATATTAGGTTGTTTAATACTTCAGAACCTGCTGAACTACCTTCCAAAGTTACTGTATCATTTCTAGTCCTGCCCACAAGTGCGCCAGGTGTTCTTCATTCTCACCATCACTTGGAATTTTTAGTCCTTTATTTCTAGGTATTCTATTGTGTATTTTCATTTCCTCGATGACTAATGATGTTGAACTCTTTGTGTGCATTTTGCCTGTTTTTATTTGTGTTGTTTGATTTCTTACTGTTGAGCTATAAGATTTTGTTATACTCGGTATAGAAATTCTTTTTCAGATATATTAACACATTGTGTTTTCAGTTTTTCTCCCAGTTTGTGGGTTATCTTTTTGTGTTTGAAAAGAAGCATTTAATTTTATAAAGTCCAATTTATATTTTTTATTTACAGCTAATAAAAAATTAATATTTGTGTATGGCATTGTTGTGTGTGTGTGTGTGTGTGTGTGTGTGTGTGTGTGTGTATTACTAGGGATTGAATCCAGGGCCATTTAACCTCCAAGCTACAACTCCCCGTTTTTATTATTTTTTTTTAAGCAGGGTCTCACTAGTTTACTGAGAGTCTTACTACATTACTGAGACTGTCTTCAAACCTGTAATCCTCTTGTCTCAGCTTAAGTACTGGGATTACAAAGGTGAGCTCCACACCCAACTATTTATTATTAAGACTCTAAGTAGTTTAGTGTTTATAATTGGTCATATTGTAGATGGTAAGGAGCAGAGGGTGAGAACAAACAAATGTTTCTTTCGAAAGCTTAACTACAAAACAACTGATCTTAAACCAAGAGCTCTGCGGTTTAATAAAAGGGTGGAGGGACTTCTAACCACTTTCTAATGTGGAGGATGGCACAATGGAATCCATGTGTGGGACACATGCTGGTGTGCATTTCTCGTCCTGAGGAGGACATTCTGGAAAGGCTGTTTAGCTTGTTTCTTCTGCCTCGTTGACTCCCTTGAAAGAGGGAGGCCATCATTCCACTTGCCATAACACTCTCAGCCCGTTGCTCTTGATGTTGCAGTGCCTGGGTTTGAATTTGGCTTTCTTCAAACTTCATCGAAATTACCCTTCCTGAGGCTTTTTTCTTCTTTAAAAAATGGAATGCAACACTTATACACTGTTGGAGAGCTGTAAATTTGTAGGAACCCTGAAGATCAAAGACTTGGGAATGGAACCACCATAGGACCCAGTGACACCACTCCTCAGTACTTATCCAAAAGAACTGACGTCATCATACTAATGTGGTACATGCATATCGACATTTATAGCAGCTTAACTCACAAGAGCCAGATTATGGAACTGTCCTAGGTGTCTGCCAACAGATACTTCATAAAGAAAATACGATATATATATATATATATATATATATATATATTTACATATGTGTATATATATGTATATGTATGTGTATCACACACACAATGGAGTTTTTTCATCCATAAAGAAGAATAAAATTGTCATTTATAGGAAAATGGACAGAAACGGAGAGATTTGTGTTCAGTGAAAAAGTCAAACACAGAAAGTTAAGGGTCCGATGTTCTCTTTCATATATTTAAGCTAAAGAGAACAAAGAAAGAAAGGTGTGTAGAAATCTCAAGATAACAGAAGGGAGACCAGTAGAGTAGAGGAAGGGGATGAGGGAAAGAAAGGAGGACAAGGACAAGGACAAGGAGGACAAGGGGAGGTTCTGGGAAATGAAATTGACCAAATTATGTTATGTGCATGTACTAATATGTAACAACACATCCCACTTTTATGTGTAACTATAATGCATCAATTTTTTTTAAGTTGAAATGCTAGCATTCATGGTGCTGGTAATCATTAAATGATATAGTCGGGCATGGTGGCTCATGCCTGTAACCTCAGTACTTGGGAGGCTGAGTCAGGAGGATCACAGGTTGAAGCCAGCCTCAGCAATTTAAGGAGATTCTCAGCAACCTAGTGAGACTCTGCTTCAAAATTAAAAAATAAAATAGGGCTGAGAGTGTAGCCTAGGTTCAATCCCCAGAACCACAAAATTAATTAATTAATATATAAATATATAAATAAAATAGGACTGGGGTGTCATTCAGAGGTAGAACAACCCCGTGTTTAATCCCTAGTACCACACACATGCAAAAAAGATATGACCCTGTGGAAACTTCTAATACAGGGCCTTGTATTATCTACATGGGGAATATTCTCAAGGGATATATGTTAAATCTGAACGAGTTAGATATTCAAGGTTGTTACTTGAAGCAGCTGATTCTATTATTCTGCCATAGGCCATTAGCACTTATCTCAAGGGAGACTTTTAGACGTGCCTGTTACCTGGCAAGGACTGTATATATAGGAGTGTACCACCAGACTGTCAGGGGGAAAGTCCTATCGAAGAACGAAGAAGAAAAAATACAACCAACAGAAGGAATTTCCCAAGGTGGTTTTCATTTTCTGTGTAGGTTTCGCACCAGGCTTCACACTAGGTGAGCCAGGATGGACCTTCGCTGGGTGACCTTGGAGAGGAAGAAGAAAGTCAGGAAAACAGCGCTGAGGAGGAAGGCAATTGCAAGTCACAGAGCCAGGGCCTTCTGATTTCACATTCAACCCTTATCTCGAATCATTTACTGTTTCAACAGATTTTTCAAGTTACAACAGGCCGCCTGGCGTTCTGCTGGAAATCATCAACAATTCCAAAGCCAGTGCCCACACTGGCCAGCGAGTAGGCCAGAGGGATGTTAGATGATGACTGGGCCCAGAATAATGGTACAGACCACAGGCATTTTAGAAGTTTGAAAATTATCTATCTCTCCAGGACTGTGGGGAAAGGAGAATTTAAAAAATAATATAAGACAATATTATTTTAAGAACCCACATAAAGCCAGGCAAGATGGCACATGCCTGAGATCCCAGAGTGGAGCTGAAGTTTCAAAACAGACATCAGGTGCGTGGCAGAGAGGCCTGTGGTTCCACGGGCCCCTCCCCCTGTGGTGGGGAGGAAAAAGTAAAACCCAAGGGGCCAAGGACAACTGGAGTTTTTGGGTCTTTAGGCTTCAAAAAGTCTCAGTTCTAGTGAAAGAAAAGGACACGCTAGCCTTAAAAAGTGAACATATTTCCTGGTGTAACTCAAGAGGAAGAAGGAAAGTATGGGTGTTGCAGAATAAATCACCCAAGTAAATACTGGAAAGCCATTCATCAAAACTGGTACTGAGCATGTGTTACCTGCCCAGCAGCTTTTCATGGGTTCTGCAGGGCTGTTGGATGGAGAGAGGAGAGAGAAATAGGAGAGGGAGACAGACAGACAGACAGACAGACAGACAGACAGACAGACAGAGACCTAATTCTAGTGCTCAAGGACTTAACTAGTGGGGAAAAGCAGATACATAAATAATAAAGGGCTAATGTCACAAATGTCACAATAGAAGCAACAACCCACCCAGCTGTCATCCCAGCTGTTGGGGTCCCAGGATTACCCAACCAAGACCCTAATCTTGACATAGAGAGCTCCCTGGCCGAGAGTTTAACCACTCTTTTGGAAATTTTTATCATTATTATTATAGTTGTCATTACTATTTGGTACTGGCGACTGAGCCCAAGCGTACTTTCAAGCTACACAACCAGCCCTTTTTATGTTTTATTTTGAAGCAGAGTCTGGATGATTTTCTGGGACTGGCCTTGAACCTGCGGCCCTACTGTCCCCCAAGTACCATGATCATAGGCGAGTGATACCACACCTGCTGAGTTGAACCATATTTGAAGTTGTCACTCAGATTATTAGATGCTAGAGCCTTTCTCTACTTGAAGCTGCAGGAGATGTGTGCAAACAAGGATCTCTCTGGCCCTCACTCACACTTGGTTTCAATTCTTAGTTTCTCAGATGTTTGTTATGTTTCTGCATAAGCAATGCATCATCAGACCTTTAGCATTAGTTATCAAATATCAGAATATTGTCATCCAGCTGGGCGTGGTGGCGCACGCTTGTAATCCCCACGCTTGGGAGGTGGAGACAGGAGGATTTAGCAGGTACGAAGCCAGCCTTGCTGGCTTAAGAGACCCTGTTTCCAAAAAAAAGTATAAAAATAGGTCTGGGAGTGTAGCCCAGAGGTAGAAGGGTCTACAGGAACCCTAGTACCACACACACAAAAGAAGAATATTGTCATCTATAAGGATGATTCCTCTGTACGCCTTTAAAGCCTGATGCAGGACATAGTCAAGAGCATTCTCTTCCCCCAGTGTGCCTTCCCCATTTACTGCCGGTAAAAGTTCAACCACTAAATCAGAATCTTGAGCCAGGCACCTCACCTGCAATGGCATCGTCACCACCAGTTAGCAGTGATACCTAATTTACTGCCTGTTTTCTGGGGCCATTCCCAGAGTGGACTCTGAAAGGAAATATGAGGACACTTTTTGGGTGCAAGATATTTATTATTGATGAAAATCTCTAAAAGACAAAGATGCAGGGTTAGACAAAATTGAAGACGGTAGGGCGTTCCAGAGGTAGGACTGCTCACTGATGATAGTTCTCTAGTTGCCTGAAACAGCCAGGACTTTATACCCACTCTTCTCAGTCAAGGATGTGGACCAGGTGACTCTCTGCAACTGAGGCAGACCCTGAAGTCGCTGACAGCTGGAGACTGTTAGCTGATCACATTGGGATGCAAGTAGGATACAACTGGGCGGCAAGCCATTCCTTGAAGGGGAATCGGGGTATCCTACAGAAAATCCTGAACTAAGACAGATGTGATAAGAGGGGATGGGTATATGATGAGGATGATGGTGGTGAAAGATAGATACCAGATGATAGATAAATGTAGAGATGCACTTCTACACACATACAGAGGGGAAAGAGGAGGAAGGGGCACACAAGAAAAAGGAATTATGGAATAGCCTTAAAATTGTGTATAAATTATAAAGGCAAGCTAATTTGCAAAGATCGAGGATGAGATGGCTAGATATTTGAAGATGATGAAGCATTTATAAATATCATCCAGGACGCATATTTTAAGGCTCTGGCAGATTTTTAAACCACCCTGCTATTGCAGGTCAGATTATGTTTATAGAGTAAATTTGCGGAAGGCCAGTCCTATTAAATTCTGGTTCTTTATCCATAACAGTCTCACAGCGTCAGGGGCAGGTCCATTGGAGACAGCAGTTACAGACCAGGGTCTTGGATTGGCAGGATGGGCATGGATAAATGTCAAATGGCAGAGGAAGCAAAGATATCAGGGCAATGTTTTCATAGCCGACTGTGCAGCCCAAGATGAACACAGCATCACGTGGCATTAGAAGGGCTCCTGTAGCCAGGTATGGTGGCCCATGCTTGTAATCCCACTACCTGGAAGGCTGAAGCAGGAGGACCACAGGTTCGAGGCCAGCCTCAGCTACTTATCAAGGCCCTCTACAATTTAGTGAGACCCTGTTTCAAAATAAAAATAAATAAAAAAAATAAAAATAAGGCTGGGAGTGTAGTTCAGGAGTAGAATGTCCCTGGATTCAATCCCCAGACACACACACACACACACACACACACACACACACACACACACAGGTTTCTATGTGCTAGTGTGGTAGAAAGGAAGGATATTTGGTTTAAGATAGTAAAAAGGTAGAAGGTTTTGGCATTCTTATGAGTGAGTAGAAGGGAGACCAGATGAGGAAGTTGCATTAGAAAGATGAAGGAAGCAACTTGAGATGTTGGTTGGGAAATCGAGGAAGAGGACCAGCAGGTGGCAACACAGGTGGGCACCGCGTATGGAGGAGAGATGAAGACTGATCACATGATCAAAGGCCAGAGGATGAGAGGAGCATGGTGTCACCACTGTCCCAGCAAGCAGTGTTTAGTCAAGAGTGGAGACGTAGGCTTTAAATTTTAGGTTCTGCATAGAGCAAGGTAATAGATACCATGACTGAGCACTAAGAATTTGTCATCTAAAACCTCTGGGAGAAAACAAAGACCGGTCTCCCGAGTCCTGCAAGGAAAAAAAAAAAAAACAACTTTTCTCTTGGTTTGTTTTTTCCAAACTGAGAGGAAGCAGGAAAATGTTTAGTGGCCAGTATTAAGCTAAAAATGCTAACGTATGTTGAAATCGACTTTGGTAGATGGAGGGCCAGACACATTTTTAAAAACAGACATCAAATGGCCTCTTCCTCTTTCACTTTCTGCCACAATGTCTGCTAGGCAAGGAAAATGACTCATTAACAAATTTAGCACCAGAGACCTGACTCATTCAGAAACCTTTTAACAACCACCTCACCCAATCTTTACTATGCTTCAGCTAATAATATTCTCCAGCTCTGGTTGTCAGAATTATGCCATATGCATAATGGGTTTTGAGTTTTATAGTTCATACTAGAAGTACACGGATAGTGTGAGTTCCCATTTTAGTGATGTTGAAGTGAATAATCACTATGGGCTAAACACTGAAAGGAGGGTGAATCTCTGCTTCATCCTCTTAGCAAAACCGCCAAAATGTTCACAGGAAAACATTTGGTTCAAGAGCTGTTGGTAGTTTGAGATTAGTACCCAGTGAGCTCATAGAAATAACTACTTCAAACCTGAAGGCATGATAGCACCCCTATTAACGAGCAATAGAAACACGAGAATTATTTCTTATTCAACCGCGTTTAACACAGTTTGGTAATAGGCATTCAGAAAACATGTTTGTTGGATGAATGGCTGAAATATCTGAAGTATAAATGTGGGGGATCATAACATAATTTTTTCTGAGAGGAATATAATAAAACTTAGATTTCTTGGCTAAAGCAAACTTTTCAGTTCTCAGCAGTATTCAAATGCGAGCATCAGGATGAAGAAATCATAGTACAGAATCTTCATCTGTTGGTCTTACTCTTTTGATCAGTGTTCAGTGCTGATGCCATGTAGTTTCCAGGGCATGAGTGAAGGAACACAGCATGATTTCATACTGACCCCCAGCTTGCTGAGCTTGGTCCCACCAGGAGTTACCTTCTCCCTTCTGTCTCTCTCTCTCTCTCTCTCTCTCTCTCTCTCTCTCTCTCTCTCTCTCTCTGTATATACTTTCAAAACACTTTGGTGATGTAATTACCATAGTGAGGTTCAACATTCATTTCATACACACGACACGGTACTTGGTGTCCTTCCCTCCAGACTCTACCCCTCCTCCCCATACCTGTTAGATTGGTAGTGATACCTTCATGTATGAACATAACATTATTTGAACTGTTTTCTTCACCAGTTCTTCTTTATCCCATCCCTGCCTCCCACCCCAACTTCCTCCCACTATTCTACTGGTCTCTCTCCTCAACATCTGAGGTCCCTTTTGTTTTCTATTTCCTTTCTAGCTTTCACATATGGAAGAAAACATTTGACTTTTGACTTTTCTGTGACTTGTTGATCTCACTTAGTAGACTATCTCTAGTCCCATCCATTTTCTTGAAAATGGCATAATTATATTCTCTGTGGCTGAGTAAAATTTCATTCTTGTACAGACCACATTTTCTTTATCCATTCATCTACTGACAGATTGGTTCCATAATCTGGCTATTGTGAATTGTGCACAATCAAAAAATGGTCAGTTGAACTGACACTTCTCAAAAGAAGAAATACAAATGGTCAATAAATGAAAAAATGTTCAACATCATCAGCAACCAGGGAAATGCAAATCAAAACTACACTGAGATTCCATCTAACTCTAGTTAGAATGGCAATTATGGAGAACACAAACAATAATAAATGCTGATGATGATGTGGGGAAACAAGAACTCTTTTACACTGTTGACGGGATTGCAAATTAGTACAACCACTATGGGGATCAGTATGGAGGTTTCTCAAAAGACTAGAAATGAAACCACCACACGACCCAGCTATACCACTCCTCGTTATCCTTCCAAGAGAATTAAAGTCAGAACGCCATCGTTATACTTGCATATCTGTGCTTCTGCTTTACCTTCTCATGTTCATCATCTGAACCTCAATAGCTTCAATTCCATCCTTTCTGGTGCTGGTTAAAGAATATTAAGTGGATCTTAGAGAAATCAAATCCAACTAACAGTCAATAAAGGTTTATCACAGGGCAACATATGACTATACCGCATTGATCTCCTCTTCTTGACCCCAAATTTCTTAAAGTGTCTACTCTTCTCAGGTAACTTAGGGAAAGGTGAGCCTCTTCACACACACAGGTGTAAGTTCTAGTAAGTTCATTCCTGCACAGTGCTTAGGTCCTGATGTGAGTCTCAGTGGGTATACGATTATTCTCTTTGCCACTTTATTGGTCCAGTGGGAAGCATGTGGCCACTGTTGGCTCAATCAGACTAAAGAGAAAGATGGAAGTCCCTGTTCCAAGAAAGAGTTCCCAGTCTGCTTCTAGGAGTAAACCAAGGGGAGTGTGGCTTTTGGTCATCTTAGGACAATGAGAAAACCAGACATCAGATGGCAGAATGGAGAGAACATGGTCTCTGATGACTTTCTGAAGTCCCTGAATCACTCTTGGAGCCTGTCCTAACAAAGCTTCCTGCTATGTGAGATAAATTTCCTTATTACTTAAGCTGACTGGGTGGAGGCTTTGTTTCCAGTAGAACCTCAAGGAGACATTGACCAATTGCCAAATGCGTGGGCAGATAATAATTACTGTGAGAGTTCAGAATGAGAGAGTTCACATCAGGCAAGAGCAGTTAGGAGAGCTTTCAGGAAAATAAGAGTGAGCAGAATTTATACAGAAGGAGAGAAGGGGGAAAACATTCCAGGCAAACCCCGGAAGATGACGGGAAACTGAGCACTAATAATCGAGCAGATAGTGAAAAGCCAAAAAGGAAAAGTCAGAGCAGATTTTAGAAGATAATATTTAGGAGCCAGGCATGGTGGTTCACGCCTGTAATCCCAGTATTTGGGAGGTTGAGACAGGATTGCAGGTTTGAGGATAACCTCGGTAATTTAGCTAGCAAGACTCTGCTTCAAAATTCAAGAGTAAATAAATAAAAAGGGCTGGATGTTGTAGTTCAGAGGTAGAATATCCCTGGGTTCAATCCCTAGTACCAAATAAAAAAGTAATTAATAAGCAAGTTTTTGGCTAGGCATGGAGGTGCATACCTGTAATCCCAGTACTTGAGAGGCTGAGTCAGAAGGATCACAGGTTTAAGGCCAGCCTCAGCAACTTAGTGAAACTCTCAGCAACTTAGTAAGAACCTGTTTAATACAAAATAAATTAATAAAAAATAAAAAGGGCTGGGGCTGTAGCTTAGAGTTAGAATGCCCAGAGATTCAACCCTCAGTACACAACATGTTTGCACACATACACACGTACGTGCACACGTGACACACACACACACACACCCCTATTTAGGCAGTAAGGCTTCAGTAAAGAGTTTTCAACAAGTAAATTATCTGTCCCTGATTGACTATTTGAAGCCACATGCACTCATGACATTATAGTCCCACTGCTTTGAAAGACAATCTTCAAACATTAATGGGTATTTTAAGTGAATTTCTTCCACTACAGCCCCCTTTATCTAGACACCCCTGGACTTTGCTCTCATCTACCTCTGAGCTACACCTCCAGACCTATTTTATTTTTTATTTGGAAACAGAGTCTCGCTAGGTGGCAGAGGTTAATGACAAGCCTGCAATCCTCCTGTCTTAGCTTCCCAAACCTGGTGTTACAGATGTGGGCCACCATGTCTGCATCCCACTAAATTTTTGCTATGTTCTTTACTGCCTTAAATTCTTATTTATTTTTTATTTATTTATTTATTTTTGGTACTGAGGATGGAACCCAGGAGCATTAAACCTCTGAGCTACACCCCCGCCCTATTTTTTATTCTTTATTTTGAAACAGGGTCTCGCTAAGTTGCAGAGGGCCTACGTAGCTGAGGCTGTCCACAAACTGGGACCCTCAGGTCTGGGATTACAAGTGTGTGCCACCACATCTGGATGCTTTAAATTCTTTACTATGCTCATCTCTATCTCAGGTACTCAGGAAAGGAGAGGGTGGAGGATCCAGATAGTAATGCCAGTGCAGAAGTGATCGAAACAGCCATGGCCTGTGGTTAAAGTCACAGCTGTTCTAAAGACAGTCACATAAGAGGGCGACATATCTGCTGGGCAAAAAGCTCTCAGGACTGGGCAAGAAGGATGCAGGCAATTCAGTGGAAAAGTGAGCAGATGGTTAACCAGACAAAAGGGCCCGCAGAGTTCCTAGAATCAGGGAACTACAAACCAATGCATGCGTGCACTATCAGGCTGTGGCAACAGTTAAAAAGAACTCTAGCACTTACTGTTGGTGGGGATGTGAAGAAAGTGTACCCTTCTACTTTACTGGAAGAAAACCGGAAACTTATTGGCCTTACTCCATAAAGGCAGCATGGCAACATCTCCGAAAATTAAAAATATATCTAGCCTTCACTCCAGCAGCATGCCTTCATTTTAGTATCATAGAAATGAAAACAGCCAGGTATGGTGGCTCATGCCTGTAATTCCAGTACTTGGGAGGCAGAGAAAGGAGCATTACAGGTTTTGAGGCCAACCTCAGCAACTTAGCGAGACCCTGTTTCAAAAAGTAAAAATAAAAATGGAAAAGGCTGGGAGTGTAGCTTGATGGTAGAATGTACCTGGGTTCAATTCCCAGTACTGAAAAAAATAAAAACAACATCACAAAAAGATTTAAGTGCACAGATATATAATGCAGTATTGTTTGTATTGGGGGGAGATCTAATGAAAAGGGGATGATACTCACCAAAAGAAGATGGACTAAATAAATTATAGGATAATTTATAGCAGTTACAATGAATTTTTGCAGTGCCCATACATGAAGGGACTTCTATGGGGAATAACCATGACTTAGATTTATCTAGTGCTTAATAAATAATTAGCACAGTTCCAAGTGATTCATACATATCAGCTCACTGAAGTTCATAATAATCCTATGAACAGATACGATTATTGTCCTTTTACTGGTAAGGAGACCGAGGCATGGAGACACGAAGGGACTTGTCTGAAGATATGCAGTTAGTGGGGGGGCCGAGCTGGATTTGAACTCTCACTTCCAGGGGTATAGCTGCTGCAGTGAGTGGAGTGGGCGGGGGGAAGGGAGCCCCAACTAAAACAACAAGGGAAAGGAGCCGACTTTGCATTTTTTAAAAATCAAATGTGTTATCACTACATTTCTGCATTCGAAAATGATTCTGTCACAAAAAAAGACTGTCACAAAAGAAGCGTGCTCGTGTTTTTGATGACCAAGTTAGGCTATTGGTTCTAAATGAGCTGGCTGTCAACTCCAACCTGATCTTTTTACTTGTTTCCTGTTTTACTTGTCATCGCCACACCCTTTCACTCATATCTCACACTGAGTAGTTTTTCAGGTACACGTAATGTTACAGGCTGGTCTTCAGAGAGACAATGGCCTGGGTTTGAATGTTGGCTCTATCGAACACCGCTTAGCTTTGGAAAAGTCAATTATTTTGTTTAACCTCAGTTTCTTAAACCCTAAGGTAAATGTGAAAATTCAGTTTACAAAGTTGCTTTAAGGATTGGAAAGAAAGAGTATACATGTTAATCTATATAAGTATGCAATTTAAAAAACGGGTTTGGTAGATTGCCTCACTGTCCAACGTTTTGAGGCCATTGGGGATGGAGATCATAGCTTCCTTACGTTAACCCCTCACCTGCTTCCCGTCAGCTGCCACCAGAAACATCCTGCTGACGAATCCACCTCTCTGGGGAGAGGTCAGGAAGCACATATGTTTTCTTCTCATTACCCTTTTCTTCAGTAGTCCTTTGACTACTTTCAGATTCTATCTCCTTTCTTGAAGTCAGAGTCTTTATTGTTGAAAGTATCTTGTTTTTTCTTCTTCTTCTTCTTCTTGAAGTCAGAGCCTTTACTCATTGCTAACAGTATTTTGGCTTTTTTTTTCCCCCCACAACATCAACCCCACTAGTAACGTACCCAGTGGTCTCAAGAAGGAAAATTAGTCTTATTTTGAGTAGTTAAGGGAATCGGATGATTTTTCTCTCTAAATTCACATCAGTTTCACTCTGGCCAAGACATTCTTCTCGGTGAAAGTAGAAACCCCCCTGCCTCTTCCTCTACTTACAGACGGATGGTTTTGTCAGTAGAGTAAGAAGATAATTTGTCTGCTGTGCTACTTTTATTCCCATGGGACTCCCTGCAGACACCATCCCTCCTGGCTGTAGTAGCTTCTGGGTTGTTTTAGATCTGGGTCAGCAAAGGGTCCTCTCTGATATCTGGCCCCGAGTGCATCTCCTCCTCAAAACCACCCCGATGCCTGCCTGGCCTCCTCGGCCTCAGATTTCCACACTTCTACACAGGCACACAGCTCCTTGACATGCAGCTAACTGCGTCCCTACGGTGTTGGTTCCTTTTAAGAACTCTGCTGAGCCTAGAAAATTTTCACTACCTATCCTCCTCCTTCATGACCCCAGCCCCTCCTTAAGCAGCTTAAATCCCATCACTGTAACAACTCAAAAGAACCTCAAATCTTGTTTTTTCTTTCCTTTTTATCCTTTCATTAAAGCCACCTGATTAAACTCTGGTCCTGATTAGTTCCTCTCCTTTGTCTCTTAAATCTTAACATTGCCAGAAAATAAAATCAGAACTGTGCCCAGTAGTCTCACTTTAAATTTGTGACCGCAAACCTCCAGTGGGCACACGGTGCGGCCTGGCGCTACCACGTGGCTCCTCTCCTGATGGGTCTTCACTCTCTCCTGCACCTTCCCCATACACCTTCCTATTAGCTGACTTACAGGGACGCCCTTCCTGTTCCTTTGTGTTGGTCAGTCCCTCCCCCTGGTGTGCTCCCTGCACACCCACACGCTCCACCCACTCACCCTTCACTTTCTTCACGATCCTTCAGGCCTTCCCTGAGCACCTGAGCCACCAGCGAGCCCCCTCCTGCCAACCCTCTTCTCACTTCATTCATCATACTTGTTTCTGATACAGGATAGAAGAAATAAATAGGCAGAAAGGAGACAGGTAGGAAGGAGAGGTGAAATATAACTTTAATATAAGAACCTGGTACTAAAGTTCTTCATGACTTTACTCCCCAAACCCATTCTCTTTCCCAAGCCTGTCTCCCAAATTCTTGGGCAATCTATAGATCCTAGAGTTAACTGAAAGGGGCTAACTGAGAAACCTATAATTTAGGGGACTTTTCTGTTTATCTATTGGTCAAGACATTGGAGACTTATCAGTCTGAGGACCCTGAGGATGACCAGACCACCAGAAACTGCCTAGAGACCAGAGGTCACCTCCCATGCCTGCTCCTTACCCCTCATGAAAGCCCCTAGAGAAGGGCCCATACCTCCGCGGGCACCTCTCCTACTTTTGAGGTTGGCCACACTCTCCCGTCGATGTGTATCTCTTACTTGCCTAAATGAATATTCATCTTGTTTCTGGTGCCTGCCGAAATCCTTTTCCGTCATGTAAACCAAGAACTCTACTGATCCTGCACTGAGGAACCACCCTTCCCCCATGACGTTTCTACCAGCTGCATATATACGCAATGGATGCATATATACACTTTTGCACTTTCCGTATGCATGTTCTCAATTCTTTCTGAATGTTCTGTCATATAACCATCCATGAAACCCACCCTCCTGGGTTTGTATACCTGCATCCTCAGCAGCCCCATCCAGCTGTCCAAACTGTGTAATCGCTCTCAATGCAGATTATGTCGTTATCACTGGAAAATTTCTTTTGCCCTCCCTCTTAGTCAGATCCACTCCTTAACAGATATAATTTTTTCTTTTTCTCAGTTTACTCCTTCTCTGTCTTAGAACACATTTTCTGCGAACTAGGACCTCTAGCCTCACAGAGCCCAGAACTCTAGGAACAGGAAGCATGATATTCCCAGGCGGGTCACGGGGAGCCACGCAGGGCCACTCCTATGTCCACTCCTTGTTTCTCAGACCCATTTATTCTACCTTTGGGGACACCGTGACATCTAATGACTATTGATTTATAGCACCTGTTCTCAACCAGGACTCCCCAAGATAATTAAACCCTAAAGCCCTAAGGCATCCATTGTATAGATCAAATTAACTTTTCTTCTAAAAGTCTAGTGCAGTATGCTATAGCTGGGGATTATCCTTGGGAGAACAGAAGAAAACAGTCACTCAAATTGTTTTTAGCATGGCTTAAAGCTCTCCTGGGATCCTAACCGAAAAGATCCAGAGTGTATTACATACCCTGAAGAATAGTATCCCATCTACACCAGGTAACACCTCCAAGCAAGCCCTGTGCTCCCCAAACACCACCTTAACACTCTAGCAGCTAGTGCTTCTAGGTAGTCCAGTTGTGTTGAGACCAGCAGACATTATGGTCATATGCCCACTGTGGAATCTTCTTTCTATGAAGCAGTGGCTGTCTAACCTTAGAGCGCTTTTAACAAGCACCTAAAAGGCTTGTTAAAACACTCATTTCAGCCAGGTGTGGTGCTGCATGTCATAATCCTGGTACTTGGGAGGCCGAGACAGAAGGATCCCAGGTTCAAGGTCAGTCTTAGCAACTTAGCGAGACCCTCTGCAATGTAATGCAACCCTGTTTCAAAATAAAAAATAAAATAGGGCTGGAGGTATGGCTCAGAGATAAAATGCCCCTGAGTTCCATCTCTAGTACCACAAAAAAATCTATTTTTTTCCTCCAGAATTTCATTCAGTAAGCCTGGAGCAAACCCAAGGGTTTGCATTTCTAGCCACTTCCAAGATGATAATGATAGCAGTTGAGGGACCTTGAGAACCAGTGTTGTCCCCCGCCTGCCCCTCAGCCACCATCCTCCGGCTACTTTAGTTGACTTCCCATTGCAGGCTTTCCCGGTGGGGTTCTCCCTCAGCGCCCTTGCCTGCGTGGTTCCCTCTACTTGGATCATCCCATCATCTTTTTTTTTTTTTTAATTTTATTTTATTGGTGCACTGTATTCATACATCATAGTGGGATACAAACTTTTGTAGACATACATGCACACATCGCCCAGTCAGCCCCCACCCGATCCCCACCCCATTCTCTCCCCATCCCTCCTTCCCATGCTTGGCTTAGTGGTTGACATCTAGTATTATAGTAATTTATCCAAAATTAAAAATGATAATCTCACATAACAGTTTCATTTGTCTGATACCAAGCGTTTGATGATTTAAAGATAGCATTTCAATATTTCTTTTTGCTTTCTTTCTTACTAGAGCATATTTTTTTCTGTTTTTTTAGGTGAAACTATCATATATTTATATATTTATTTTTCAGAAAAAAATCTATCCTAATATGGAATATGAATTCTAGATACCCAAAACGATCTTGAAAAAGAACAAAGCTAGCAGATATATATTTTCTGATTTCAAACCATATAAAGCTACAATAATTGAAACAGTGTAGTACTGTTGTAAAGGCAGATATATAGACCATTGGAGTTAAATACAAGCCTAGAGCTAAATTCTTCCCTATATTGTCAAGTTATTTTTGACAAGGTTTCCACGAACATTTGGTGGTGGAAATCTATCAAATTAGATGGAGAAATAAGAAGCTTCCATGACAAACAGAAACTGAAGGAATTTATGTCTTCAAAACCAGCGCTAGAGAAAATACTCAAAGAGATTAACTACAAAGAAGAAATAGGTAACACTCACCAGAACCAGAGAAACAAGAGTTTCCATCCAACAGACAACTAAGATTGGTTATCTGTGGAGATTCATTATTTATGTTAGTCTTTTACCTATCTCTAAGTTGTATTGTTTGCCTTTATTGTTGTTAATTTTTAGGATTTCTAGTTGGAATATTAATATACCTTCAGATATAGCATTTGGAAATATTTTATCCAATTCTATTAGTAACTTTTAACTCTGTTTACATTGTCTTTGGATATACAATATTTTCTTTTATTTTTTAGGGAGTTTGTATATTCTTCTGTTGCCTGTGCCATTGAAATCATATCCAAGAAATCACTGCCAATTTCAATGTTGTGAGGTTTTATGACCCAGATTTTCTCCTAAAAGTTTATAGTCTTAAGATTTATATTTAGGTCTTTTATCTATTTTGAGTTAATACTTGTATATGGGATTAGGTAAAGGTCCAATTTTATTCTTTTCCATGTAATTATTATTTTTCAACAATATTTAGTTAAAAAATTATTATTTCCACCACCATCTTTTTAATTATGGATCCATCTCACAACTCAGGCCTCAGTTCAGATGCAGCATGCTCAGAGATTCCTGTGCAGACCATCTCCCCATCAAAGGCAACTGACCTCATCGCTGTCCAGCCATTGTATCACTTTATTTTATTTTTTTGATAGCACAAATCACTACCTGAAATATACTTACTTACATAATTGTTAACCTGTCTATAGTTTGCCCCCCCTCTTCCATTTTTCAGTAAGCTCCTTGATTGAAATGTTCTTGTCCCTCTCATTCAGTGCTCTATCCACAGCATCCCAATAAAGTAGTGACTCAATTTTTACTTGTTGGATAAATAAGTGAGTCAGTAAGAAAACCCTTCACTTGATTGGAGTCTCATTCTGTCCAATGTTATTGATATTGGTGGTTTTAAGTCCAAGCCTATGTTTATGGCCAAATCATCTCTGCTAACAAGCCACTGTCTATTCATCACACACACACACACACACACACACACACACACACACACACACACACGCACACACATACATGCACACACTAGCCAGCTCTCAATAACCCTGGGAACCTTGTGGAAGGTTACAGCCTACGTCTTGAACAACATCACTACAAACCATCTTGGGACTGGATCATGACCTGTCCCTGCCTCTGTCCATCATGGCCTCAGGCTGTACCCCGGGCTGTGCACTCCTTGAAGGTTTCTTCAGGTCCCAGTGACCGAGGGCCCAGTGCCTGCACCATCATCGTGGTCACTGTCCCCAGAATTTCCTGTGCTCCACACAGAGCAAAGCTTCTCCTGTGTCTCATGTGGCTGTTCTCACTCTCTTCTTTCTATGTCTCTACCTGCCACCGTTTTTGATAACTGCTTTCCCAGGCTTATATGACTGTTTCCTCCCTTCCCCATTATATTAAGTTAAAGGTCTAACCTCTAGCCAGACACATTCCTTCTGTGTATATGAAATGTGAACCACCCGTGGCTAAGAACCCAGTATTCCAGCATCCTAAGCCAATAGGCCCCAAATCCAAATCCCGTTCATCAACACTATCTGGACAGGCAGGCATTGACTTCTAGGCTCTTTTTCTTTTATCTCAAATCCACAGTCTCAGGAGAATTAAACAATAGAAATATTTGGAGCACCCACACTCCAAATAATTCAGTGCTTTTTTATTTAAGATTTTTTTTATTCTCTAAAGATACCTGAATGCTTCTGATTGTTTGTTTTCAAACCCTAATTCTGCCTCTCAGTTTTTCCCTTTGCAATGGCCAGGACTCCTGTAGAAAGATCTGGGCTTATGTGTGTGTGTGTGTGGGGGGGGGGTGTCTCTTTACAATCAATTCTGACATAGACCACTCATTTATTTCTCCTCACATTTCCATCTATCTCAGTGTCTCAGTCAACATTCTCACAGCTATGATCCAAAACAACTGAAAACACAGCTTAGAGGAAGGAAGAGTTGCTTGCTCACGTTTTTTTTTTTTTTTTAAGATTCTGAAGGCAGTCCACGTGGGGCCAGGGTGTGTAGCTCAGAGCATGGCAGCAGGAAGCAGAGAGAAGAGATCAAGGGCCCTGCTCTCACATCACGGAGGCCAGAAGCAAGAGAATGAGGGCATGCAAGGGGCTTCGAAGACACAGCGCAGTCCCTAAGGCCACAGCCCCAAGAACCCACCTTCTCCAGCCACAGCCCACCTGCTTAGGTTACCTCCCAGTAATTCCCTTACAAAGGATTTCCACACTGATATGATTAGAGGCCTCGAGATTTAATTATATCAACTGAACATTAATACATGAGCTCTTCAAGGGACACTCTATATCTGACTATCACACTCAGATTTTCTCATAAGATACACAATGTTCATGCCTTAAAATACAGTCCCTTATAGAATTGGAATTCCAGAGTCTAGAGACTTGTGTGCCTAGAGGGAGACTTGTGTGCCTATGAGGGAGAATGAGCAGATGCATACAACAAGAAGATAAGAGACGAAAACTGAGCCCGGTTCCTACACAAGAATTGGAAAGCCAATAGATCTGAGAACTTCCAAAGCCTCCAAAGGGAAAAGGAAGAATTGACAAGGTTGCCTCATATTGTATTTATTTTGTCTTTTATCATGGACCATAAACTGAATAACTATCTGCCTGTGAATCAAAATTGTTGGAATAGCTTCCACATTTAAGTTATAGATACAATACAAAACAAAAATTACTACCGGGGCCCGAGAATATCAAAATCTTTTCCAACTAAATCATTTTTATTTACCTTTTTTTTTTTTTTTTTGCAGTTCTGGGGATTGAACTCAGGGGCATCCTACCTCTGAGCTATATCCCTGCCCCTATTTGATTCTTTATTTTTGAAACAGGGTCTCACTAAGTTATGGAGGGCCTCACTAAGTAGCTGATTCTGGCTGTAAACCTGCAATCCTCCTGTCTCAGCCTCCCAAGTATTGAGATTACAAACATGCGCCACCAAATCCAGTTTATTTACATAATTTTGAATGTGGCGAATATTTGATCTGTGAAGTTGTAGTGTCAAGTGCATAAAGAAACAGGTGGTTTAAAACAGCCATCACCAAGAGACTAGAATCTAGCAGTGCTATGGGGTTTAGAATTCAACCTAGGTTCAAATATCAGCTCCATTGATTATAGGCTCTAACCTCTCTTCTCTCTGGATGTAACTATATTCTTAGAGAAAAATAGGAGTGAAGACTCCTTTCTAGGTTGTTCTGAGGATTTAAAGATAAAATATATAGTTATCGCCAGCATAGTGCTTAGTACCTCAGTACTCCAGAAGTGTTACTCAGTACTCTCTTCTTTCTACCAGATAAATACCTCAAACCCAGGATATTTTAGACTCTGTATAAATATTATTCATTCATAGCTATGTTCCTATAAAAATATGAGTAAATGGCTTTATTTTACCTCTTTTAAAAGGCCATTGGTAGCCAGGTACAGTAGTGCATACCTCTAATTCCAATACCTGGGAGGCTGAGACAGGAAGATTGCAGGTTTGAGGCCAGCCTCAGCAACTTAGTGAGACCCTGTTTCAAAATAAAAAAGCAGAGTTAGGGGTAGAGCTTTGAGGTAGAATGCCCTGGGGTTCAGTTCTCATTACCAGAAAAATAAGTAAATAAATAAAACTGTTGGTCAGAAAACATTCTTCTGTACTTATTTAATTGTAGTTAGGAAAGAAAATCTATAGCTCTACTACTAGGACTATGCATGGTGTTGGGGTATCTGTTTTTCAGCCTAATGGCCATTTCAATTCAGGCTTCCAACTAGGAAAATCTAAACCTATCAAGAAAGTATAGACATAGAAGAAGAGCAATAAATATAAGTTAATCAAAACTATGAGAACAGGTTTCACTGAGGGAGGGGTTTGTTTGTTGAGTGATGAAGGCCTGTGCTTCCGTATCCTTCACTTACTGAAGACAACTCTGAGGAGTTGTCTCAATTAGTATAGAGTAAAATGGAAAGGTCTGGTTCTCATGTCAAGTCACGGGCTCCACTGTTCTCAAGAAATAATTTCATTGTCTTCCTGAAGTTAACAAAGTCTCCAAGTGAAGCAAAAACATAGGAAGATGAAAGTTGCAACACTACTGCCTGGGCCTGCACGCTTCCCTTCCAGTTAGGCATGGCAGAATTCACACCATAGGGCTTAGACGTGGTCTTGGAGCTGCAATCGGGAGTCTGGAACCTGGGATGGGTAAAGGCAGGTGAGCCACCCTGGTACCAAGTCTCCCATTTGCAGCCATGACGGACAGAGGTGGGGCTCCTTCATAGGGACAGGAGAGACACGCCCTATCAGGGGGTGCCAGTACAAATGTGTTACTCACTGGCTCCAAAGAATTTGCTTCTCGGTATCATCATCATCATCATCTTCTTCTTCTTCTTCTTCTTCTTCTTCTTCTTCTTCTTCTTCTTCTTCTTCTTCTTCTTCTCCTCCTCCTCCTCCTCCTCCTCCTCCTCCTCTCCTCCTCCTCCTCCTCTCCTCCTCTTCCTCCTCTTCCTCCTCTTTTTTCTTCTTCTTCTTCTTCTTCTTCTTCTTCTTCTTCTTCTTCTTCTTCTTCTTCTTCTTCTTCTTCTTCTTCTTCTTCTTCTTCTTCTCCTCCTTCTCCTTCTCCTCCTCCTCCTCCTCCTCCTCCTCCTCCTCCTCCTCCTCCTCCTCCTCCTCCTCCTCCTCCTCCTCCTTCTTCACTGAGGGTTGAACCCAGAGGTGTTCTACCTCTACTCTTTTTTTGGCTTGGACATTTGACCATGAATGCTGCGTATCACCGGCGCTATTCCTGCTGTCCGAAGTTCCAGGACCGTTCCTCTGTAGCACACAGTTCTGTTGCCCCCGACACCTACTTGGATCCAGATCTCAGTTCAGACACTCACTGATCTTGTTCATTAAACCACATCTCTAAGTGTGGTGGCTCATGTTTGTAATCCCAGCATTTGGGAGTCCTGAGACAGAAAGATCACGGTTCGCGGACAGCCTCAGCTACTTAGTGAGATCCTTTGCAACTCAGTGGGACTCTATTTCAAAATAAAGAACAACAACAAAAATAGGGCTGGGAGTGTAGCTCAGAGGTAGAATGTCCCTGGGTTCCACTCCCATACTAAAACAAAAAACAAAGCTCTTCCCCAACAACCATTTTCTGCTGCTCTTCCTGGGCAGAGCCACTGTGGCCTTAGCAGGCAGCCCCTCTGGGCTGTCCTCACCTGGTCTGGTTAACCTGGTTCTGGGAAGCTGCCCTGAGAGCCTGCTCTGGCCCCAGCACCCAGGAATCTTTGCCACCCCCAGCTTTCTTCAGGGACAGCCTGTACCTGAGTCAGCCCAAGCCCAAACGGTAGCCCAGTCTTCCTGTTCTGCATCTGTGGCTCACTGGTTACTCCTCAACCCTACCACAGTTGCCTTGGCAGCAGCACTCCTGGGGGCTGCTGGGAAAATTCCACCCTCTGCTTTGGCACCTGTTCTGGTAGCAGACAGCCCCGAACTGCTGGGGAGGAACAGAGGCACGAGGAGTTAGCTACAGATCTGGTCAGGGGCAATAGCCAAGAGCCTTTACATCAAAGTAGCCTGCAAAAGAGAATAAAGAAAATGTCTTCTTTTCTCTCCTCTGTCAGCAGTAAATCCCTGCAGCCCAGGATGGCCTCAGCTTGGCAGGTTGAGACTCAAACAGTTCCCGATGGCCTACGTGCTGGGCGCAAGGCAAGCTCCAGCCCTGCCAGCTCAGGCTCCACAGAGGATCCCTTCTCTGGGGATGAGCATGAGCGGTGCTGTTCCAAACCCCAGCGAGCTGGAACATGTCCGCTTCTACCCCTAGCTTGTAGCTGCAGCGCGCGGGGGCCAGCTGCATCGGGAGGGCAGGGGGCGGCCCGTCTGTACGGGAAATGTTAGGCCACTCTCTGAAATCTGAGACACAAAGAGATATTTGCCGCAGAGGAGCTGTGGTTCTCAAAGTGATAAAAAAATATTCCCAAGCCTTGCTCTGTCCTATGCTTGATTACCCCAAACCCAGGGAGGGCAAATGAGCTTCCTTCTTAATTATAGCTTAAGAAAAATGTGTAAACAGTTCTTTGACTTCTGATTTGTTCTGTCCATTCCAAATGGCTGCTGCCAAAGGGGACGGTGAAGAAGAGAAAAATAGCACTCCACGGACTGTCTCCTCTGTACCGGGAAATCTCCTCAAAGGTTAATGCGCTCCTCATGCTTCTGAGCGTGTGCAGGTCACATGCCGTGAGCTGGGAAGCAGCTCCAGACGCCTGCTGCTGCGGTGCCCGGCCGGGCGGACAGCAAGGACACAGACAGACAGATAGACAGACAGGAGCTCTGGTAAAAAGCCGTTCACTTCCAGGGCTTGTGCATATCTAGAAATCGCAGAAGAAAAATCTCAGTTTTCTTCCCTGGCAGAAGGAGGGAGCAAGAAAGGGAGGAGTGATGGTGCTCTCTCTGCAGGGAAGAAAGCTCAAGGATCCTGAGAGGAGGAGTGAGGCTCCTTTTTGTAAGAGTCTTCACTGGAGAAGATACAGAACTCACCTAAAAGAGGCAGAGATGTTGTGGGGGATGGTAGCACAACACACCTGTAATTCTGGTACTTGGGAGGCTGAGACAGGAGGATCAAAGATTTGAAGCCAGCCTCAGAAATTTAGTGAAACCCTGTTTCAAAATAAATTAATAATAACAATAATAACAATAATAATAATAATAATAAATGGGCTAAGGGTGTAGCTCAGAGGTAGAACACCCCTGAGCTCAATCTCCAGTAAAACACACACACACACACACACACACACACACACACACACACACACAGATGTTGGATGACTAGGAAAATCAATGAGGCAGGTAAAGCAGCTGTTGCACCTTGAAGGTAGGTGCAGCTGTGAGCACAGCTGTCTGGAAGAAGCCAGGAGGAACAGATCAAAGGCCTCAGAGGTCAAGAAAGCAAGAGGAAGCCATGCATCTGGCACGGAGATGCCCGGGGCTGGAGGACGGGGAGCCCCCATCCCCTTGCGTGGTGCAGAGGCTGGGAATGGATGTGCAGTCTCTCCCACTGGAGGCGGAGGTGGGCCACGTGCCCGGATGCCCTATGAATCACCTGCAACAGAAGGGGCGCATCGCCGTCCCATCTGCTGCCCTGCCGTCAGCCGTCAGCTAGAGCTGGCAGCTGGGAATGGGCCCAGGGACCTCGGCGTTCTGTTCTCCTTCTTTCCTGCCCCACCCATCCTCAGCAGTCAGCCTGGCATGGCCAGTCCTGGGGTCCTCTGGCTGTCCAGGCTGGGATGGTTGTAGCTATGGGTCTCCAACCCCAGCCGGTGAACACCCCTGCCCAAGTATACCGGGGCTGCCATAATGAAATACCGCAGGGTGCCGCAAAGAACAGAAAGTTGCTTCCTCTGGAGGCTGGAAGCCCGGGACCATGGTGTTGTCAGGCTTGGTTTCTTCTCAGGCCACTCGCTTCCTGGCTTACAGAAGTCTGCCCTCTTATTCTACACCCCTGTGGTCTTTCCTCTGCTCACACATATCCACCAACACCAGTCATGTTGGATTAGAAACCACTGTGATGAATTCATTTGACCTTCATTGCCTCCTGGAAGGGCCTGTCTCCAAACACAACCCCATTGGGGGTTAGGGCTTCCTCCTATGGATCTGGATGGGTGGGGACCCCTAGAAAATGCATTTGCCTGTGAGTGACACAGGTATTCGTTCCCCTGGAATCAGGAAGTCATCTGTTTGGGGACCCCAGGACCATCACCTCAACCTACTGGTACATCAGGCAGGTAAGCTCCATCCACTTTTAGGATCTTTCTAGGGATGAGGACCAAACATAGCCATCGGGGAGTTTAATTTACTTGTGTTGTTTTTGGTATTTGCTTGTTTGCCATTTGGGAAAGGCAGGCTGAGAGGCACATTCCTGTTGTGTCTTTGCTTCTGTTAGTATTCTTTAACTTCCTCACATTTATTTAGGGAATCACATAACCTCCGAAATGTCGGGGACCTCGAGGGGTCTTTTGGCCTGGTTACTGGCTTCCAGGGAGCTCTGTGCCATGAGATGATACAGGACAAAAAGAAATGATCTTAGCAGCAAAGACTCATCATCCACCCACCGCCATGTCTACCAGATGCCCTGGAAATTTCACAGATGAAAGAAATCACTCCGTTAACAATAATGTGTGCTCAAAGTAAATGCAGCTTATGGAGAAGGCTAGAGTTGGTTTTTTTTTTTTAATTATTGATCACTTAGTATCTATCAGTCTCCAGTGAAACTGAGGCTTAGAGAGATATCTTAACTTCCCCAGAGGCATAGCTAAAGTGCAAGAGGGTGCGGGTTGGAAAAGATACCCCCCAAATTCCTATTCCAGTGCTCCCACCACAATGCCATAAGGAAGTAAGGGATCAGATTTTAAAAAATTAAAACCTTAATTGTGGAATTTATTTTAAATAATACAGTTTCAGGAAAATGTATATCTGACTTGGCCAAAAATATCTTTGCCAATAAAATTTATGGGAGACCTAAATCCTACACAATTAGATGCTTCTAAGATTTAGCAAAGCCAAGTTTTTACAAGTAGCATGAACAGGGGCCTGATAATTGGGTCTTCTGATACTGTGCTTAGCAAAACCCTTTCTCTCGGCCTCTACCATTTTTTAATAGACTTTTATTGGTGCATTGTAACTATCCATCATAGAAGGTTAAAAGTGATATAAACAGGCATGCACATAGCCTTCCATGTGTTTTCCTCTGGATCCCACCCCACCACTCACCCCTCCCCATCCACGTTGGTAAGATTGGGAGCATGCGCTTTGTATATGGAGGTAGCATTATCTGGACTGTTTAAGCCTCCTTTTCGTCCTCCCCCTCCAGCCTCCAGCCTCCTTCTGCTATTCTACGGGTCTCTCTCCGTTCATCTGCAGGCCCTTTTGTTTCTGTTGTCTCTCCGGCTTCCACATATGGGAGCAAACATACGACCCTTGGCTTTCTGAGACTGGCTGATCTCACTTAGCACCATGTTCCTCTCCTTCCATTCACTTTCCTGCAAATGACGTAATTTTGCCTTCTTTATGGCTGAGTCACATTCCATTGTGTGTAGACACCGCGTTTTCTTTGCCACTCCCATCTTAACAAGCATGAAGCCAAACGAGTAGGATCCCAAGTCGGGAGCCTTCCTCGGGAATGAGGGTCATGACTTCTACTAAGGCCTCGAAGTAAGCTTGCTGTAAGGCGGTTTTTTAGCTAATAGACTTTGTTGAAGGAAAAAGCGGTTATCTCGTCCCTCCATTTCAATTTTTGTCAGGGGGGAAAAAGGTTCTTTCCTAATTTTTCTTCTCAACATACCTGCCACCTCAGGGTGGCAAGCTTGAGGAGGGCGTGCTGACATTCTCCCATCCGTCATCCACGCTTCCAGAGCTCACCTGGCACCGCCCTCTTTTCCCACAGACTTTCGATGTGATTCAGAATCCTTCTCAACACCGCACTAGAGCCCACAGAATCAACAGAGGGCGCTGCTCTGTGAACTGATGCCCAATTGCTGGCTTGGTGTCATCTGCTTCTTTTGACTTAAAGAGATGCTAGCAACTGCCACTCTTCTCTTTAGTTTTTTTTTTATTATTATTTTTATATAACTCTGGTTAAGGTCACAGATATACTCTGGGCACAGTAAGATGTGTGGATGAAATGTTCTGGCGTGCTCTACGGCTGCTCTGGTTGCCTCTACTGGACAATGGAAAAAAAACAAGGAAAGTTTCTGTGCTTTAAACCAGCACTTCTCAGACTTTACTGTGCAGGTAAATTGCCTAGGGACCTGGTGAACATTCTGACTTGTTAGGTCTGGAGTGGGTCTTGAGATTCCACATTTCTCTCCTTTTTTTTTTCTTTTTAACTTAATATAACTTTATTTTTTATCAACAGATAATAATATTAACAATATTGTATCATATAATTCAGCAGAGCAAGGAGAGAAGATTGTGATTGTTCTTACACTAATTGTTTTGCATTTCTAATGAGCTCCAAGCTGAAGCTATTGATCTGGGGCCCCATCGTTCAGGAGTAAGGCTTTCAGGCCACACAATAAGCTTAGCCGTTATCATTTAAATGATCTTCTTGGGTAATTCTTACTTCTTTTTCACATGAGGTAGTTCTAAGTTCTCTCCGCTCCTCCTGTCTCTCTTGGGGTGGTACCTGGGTATATGAGGAAGGGGCACATCTTTGTGGCCTCCTTACGGAAGAGGAAGATGGTGCCTGTCTCTATGGGGTCTTCTGTACCATCCCTAGCCTTTGCTAGGAGCTGGTCTGAGCACTCCATGAGCTGGTGACCCCTAACATATCACTGGGCTTGTCTCTGGGCCCAATTGTGTGCAGACTATAGAAGTTAATCTTATAGAATGTCAGTCCTATTCCACAAGAAGGTCACCAAAGATGTTCCCCTTCCTCATATAACACGAAAAAGATGGAAGAATTACCCAAGATGATGGCTCCTAATATTTAGGAATGGAGTGTTTCTAAAACCTCTCAGATCACAGGTAGCTACCTAGTCCAGCGAGGGATAGGATCATACTGAACTTCCCAGTGTCTCCAAGCCTCAGGGTCTTTTCTGTGAATCATACCATCCCACAGGACTTTTCCCCCACACAGACAGTATGTGGGTGGTATCTTCCCACAACTCAGTGTAACGCAATGAATCTGGTTTTGGTTTCACTCAATCCAAGTAAAATCTGGACCCAGTTGAAGAAAAGAAGAAGAAGAAAAAAAAAAGAAATGCAAGAAAGAAAGAAAGGGAGGAAGGAAGAAAGAGAGATCAAATATGCCTGAGGACACTCAACCCCAAATCTTAAATATTTCAGGATGAAATTTAGTCCAGAGTACAATTTAACCATGGATTGCTTTTGACTACCTATGACTTATTCATCCGCCCACCAAGCCAGCCATAAACATTTGCCAACAGAGAAATGTACTAGATGTGAGTCAGTCTTTTGGGGTAAATGAACATGTGAGGTTCAAGGCCACAATTCAAAAAATGCAAATTTCCCTATTGCCTTAATCTGTAAAAATAAATAAATAAGCAGGAATATAGCATAATTTTATTCCTACATAATACTTGCTTCCAAGAACTTAAGTCTGGTTGAAAGCCCCTTTAAGTAACATTCTAAAGTGTGGCTGAAACTTTCTCTGCAAACCAGAGGCTTTTAGAACGCTCTTACAGATTGCTACTGAGAGCTCTCATTTACTTGCAAATCCACTCACTATCAAAAGTAGAATGCAGAGGGGTGCCAAAGTCTTATAAATAGAAAGAGGTCCTTATTGCACTCATGGAACCCAGTTGTTCAGGCCTTTCCACCAAACTAATGAATTCTCCCAGCCCCTTTCAGCTTGCCTCTTATTTTGGAAAGAACAAGCCAGACAGATTGGGTGACTTTCCCAAGGCCACAAAATGTGCCACCACTAGGGTTTGGAATGAGCCATGCCATTCCTGGCTCTTAGGTTTTTCCCCGACAATCCTACCTCTCTTTGGCTTGGCTTTTTCTACAGAGCTGCTATGTAGAAAGAAGAAGGAGAATGAGAATGAGAATGAGAATGAGAAGGAGAAGGAGAAGGAGAAGGAGAAGGAGAAGGAGAAGGAGGAGGAGGAGGAGGAGGAGGAGGAGGAGGAGGAGGAGAATGAGAAGGAAGAGGAGGAGGAAGAGGAGGAGGAGGAGGAAGAGGAGGAGGAGGAGGAGGAGAAGGAGGAGGAGAAGGAGAAGGAGAAGGAGAAAGAGGAGGAGAAGGAGAAGAAGAAGGAGAAAGAGGAGGAGAAGGAGAAGGAGAAGGAAAAAGAGGAGGAGAAGGAGAAGGAGGAGGAGGAGGTAGCTGTATTATTTTTATAGCCCTATTGTATGTGGAATCTGCCTGTTGTGAATGTGGTCAGCAGATGAAGAAAGTAAAAGGATTCTATTATTTGGACAGCAAATACAGCCTGGTTACCAGTCCTGTAATTGATGGGAGGGCAGCCAGCCCTTGAGCCTTGGAAAAGGGAAAGTTGACGGGCTTTGCCGGCAGCATGCTTAGCTGGAGCCAACCATGTCAAAGGCAGGCAGGTGACTGAGCCCTGAGAATGGAGAAGGAAATTAACTCTCAATGTCAGTAGTGTCAATATTGGGGATGTAGGCTGCAGCGAAGGCTCGAATGTACTCATCCTCAGATTCCCAACCTTCTCCAAATGTTGACCCATTTACTACAGGAAGACCAGTTGTCTTACTAAGGGGCGATCCTCTATCTAGAAATAATTACTGTAAGGTGGTGAGTTCTCTTCCTCAGTCTTTGCTTCTTGAGAGAATTCAAACTGAAAGCATAAATAGGGAAATCAAAGAGGTTTATTTAGCCGGGCGTGGTGGCACACGCTTGTAATCCCCATGCTTGGGAGGCGGAGACAAGAGGATCATGCAGGTTCGAAGCCAGCCGCGTTGGCTTAAGAGACCCTGTTTCCAAAATAAAAATATAAAAATAGGTCTGGGAGTGTAGCCCAGAGGTAGAAGGGCTTCCAGGAGCCCCAGTACCACCAAAATAAAAACAGGTTTATTTAGGGAAGTGGGGGTACAGTTTAAGAGAAGGCCATGATAAAGGGTTGTGTTCCAGCAAATGACTCTGGAATGGTCCATTTCTGGAAGAGGAAAATGGTGGCAAGTTCTCCACATGGTGCTTCTTTCAGGAGGTCTCCCTCATCGTGTGGAGAATATGAAGAAGAGAAGTATCTCGTCTTACACCAGAGCTTGGCGCACCTGCATTATTCCTGCCATGACGGAAACGTTGCTGTGGGTGACTAAGTGAAACCCTGGGAGTGGGGCATGTCTCAAATGGCCACGGCAGCTGGGCAGGGAGATATCTGGATCTCTTCTCATGAGGTCTGTCTCATCCCATCCCCTGCTTTGTGCATCTCTAATCTAACTACCTGACAGTCTAACTTACACTCATAATTCACAGAGCCTCAGATTCCTTGAATAGCTCTTGCTAAGTCCTGACCCTTGCAGTCTAAGTGGGTTAGATGGACCCACTGCCCTTTACACCCTTGCACATGGCTCAGAATGGAATTCCCACTGTGAGCACTGCCTGGGGGTGGCCTGTCCCTGCACCTATGTGACCCACATCTGAGCTTCGAATGCCTATTGACTGCCCACTGGATCCTGTGCATCAGACCCTCTGACCGGCGTGGCTGAGACTCGACTCTGTAGCAAGACTCCTATTCACTTTCTCCTCCTTCCCACCAAGATAAGTTTGGCAAATTTAATGAGGGTATCCACTTCCACTATGATAAGGTCAGTGTGGAGGTTGGGGCAAGACCGCAGAGCAGATGCTGAGGAGTAGTATCTGGTGCCTGGGCTTTAGAAGTCTCAGATCTGATCTGACCTGCTCTGATCCTTCCCCACATGAGTGGAGAGAGCACAGTTTGAAGGGATGTGCCTACCAAGCACACATGCTTCAGACCACGTTTAGATGACATGTTTTTATATGATTTTTTTTTTTTTTGCAGTACTGGGGATGGAACCCAGGAACATTCTATCTCCTAGCTACACCCCCAGCCTTATTTTTTATTCTTTATTTTGAAACAGGGTCTCGCTGAGTTGCAAAGGGCCTCACTAAGTAGCTGAGGCAATCTGTGAACTGCGATCCTCCTGTCTCATCCTCCCAAATGCTGGGATTACAAGCCTGCGCCACCACGCCTGGCAATATATGTTTCTTAAATGTTATGTTTTTCTAATTATCTGTCCTAAAACATAAGGTGTGTGTGTGTGTGTGTGTGTGTGTGTGTGTGTGTGTGTGTGTGTGTTGCTAGGGAATGAAACTAGGGGCTTTCTAGCTCAGAACTACACCCCCAGCCCTATTTTGATTTTAAAACAGAGTCTTGCTAAGTTGCTAAGGGCCTCGCTAAATTGCTGAGGCTGGCTTCAAAACTGTGATCCTCCTATCTCAGCCTCTCATGTACTGGGATTACAGGCATGAGCCACCACACCCCAACTGAAGCATAAGTGTTTTAAGGGCACAAGAGCCACATCTGTCTTGTCCACAACTTCATCAAGTAAGGCCCACAGTGGGCCCCAGTTGAACATTTGGTGTTATTAATACCAAAGAAAGACTCTTTATGACAGAGAGATAAAGGAAATGGCGCCTTCCATGTCCCTCAGGAACCCAGGCATAGTCATTTTCTCATGCACCAAAGAGTCAACTGTGGTGTTTAATTTTTCCTTCTCTCTGAATCACTGGTGTTGGTTTCAGGACCTCTGTATGTGCCCTCAGCTGGCCCCTTCTAATCCAATCCTATAGAAAGAATTTAAGACCCTAGCTAAAACTTAAGCTAAGGTGTTCCACTGAGCCTCACTGCTGAGAGTAATGCATTCCCACCCTCAGACTGACAGGTCAAGGCCCCGCTCGTGGGGACAAACGCACGCCTCAGAGAGCCCCATGGGCCGTCTGGGCGCAGCAAGCACACAGAGCCTGTGTTTGGGTGGGTTTTCATCTTCTGTTTTCTTGTGTGTTCAGTGGCTTGTTCCTCACCGGTGGCCAATCGCCGCACTGCCAGATGGTGCGAAAGACTTACCGGAATTTCGTTTTCAAATAAACCACAAACTTGGATGAGCTAATGTTGTTCCACATAAAAAAGCCACAAAACTGGACAAATTAGTGTTGTTTCAAGAAAGGAAATTTGTCCAAGCCATCAGCTCTGTCCTTCTCAAAGGGCTCTGATAGCTGTCGTAAGACCTGCGGACAGGGGTCATTCTCCCTGGGGCCAACTGCATCAAGGGACCCCTTTACTGCTGACCCCAGAACAACTGGGAGGGAGATTTCACTTCCTTCTGTCCAGTTCATATCAGTTGTACCAAGCACTGAAGCGTGGCCGTAGCCCCTCACAGCTTGTCAGCAACACAATCTCTCCCCAGACAGAGACAGCCTGGGTGCTAACCCAGTACCCACGTTGGCTGCTCATCAGGGTCCTGACAGCCAGGACTGCAGGAGTTCCAGGTAGGCCCCACCCTCTGCAGCAGTTGCAACATATCCTCAAGGATAGAAGACCACCAGAATCCTGGAATCCACTGCTTAACAGCTATGAGACCATGTACAGCTTGCAAGTCTCAAGAGAGCACAGTTTTCTCATTCTTAAGATGGGGGTAATCATTTTAAGCCAACAGGGCTGTCTTGAGGATAAAACTGAGTCAAGTCCTGTAGCGCTGTGCCTAACACACAGCAAGTGCTCCTTAAATACAGGGTGAGGATGTTGCTGCTGCTGATAATGGTGGTGGTGATGATGATGATGACGGTGTTGTTGATGATGATGGTGATGATGATGGTGATGGTGGTGAGGATGGTGATGGTGGTGAGGATGGTGATGGTGGTGAGGATGGTGATGATGATGATGGTGATGGTGATGATGGTGGTGATGTTGTTGATGATGATGGTGATGGTGGTGAGGATGGTGATGGTGGTGAGGATGGTGTTGTTGTTGATGATGATAGTGATGATGATGGTGATGGTGGTGAGGATGATGATGACGGTGTTGTTGATGATGATGGTGATGATGATGGTGATGATGATGATGATGGTGATGGTGGTAAGGATGGTGATGGTGGTGAGGATGGTGAGGATGGTGAGGATGATGATGGTGGTGGTGATGATGGTGGTGGTGGCGATGGTGCGACCACAGTGGGGATGACATCAGGTGTGCGGTTGCCCCGGCTCTTCCTCCAACACTCATCTCATCTGTCTGGCGCTAAAGGGCCAGTCTCAGAGGTGTGTCATCTACTTTCTGTGGTCAGCTAAGTTGAGCAGAAATCAATCACTCTAACTCAAGCTGAAAGTGCCCCTGTCAAAGCATCTAAAGAACCGCCTCATCTCCCTCCCACCTTCTCTCGGCCCAACAGCAGAACAGACGCCTGTGAACGCGTGTGTTAAATTACAGTTGTATGACTTTGCTCCCTTCTGGTGTTTTGTATCATAAGCACATATAGAAACGCTCTAAAGGGATGTCTATGATCTGGGGTTGGAGCTTCCCTTTGCTACATGCCAAGGCAGGAGGAGCGCAGATTTGAGACCAGCCCCAGCAACTGAGTGAAATTATGTTAAAGATAGGGCTAGGAGTACAGCTTGGAGTCAGAATGACACTGGGTTCAATCCCTAATACCACTAGAAAAAAAAATCTAGAATGTATCTGTATAGGGATTCAGTCCATGGAGTTGATAACCAAAATAGCTACTATTTTTTGAGTACTTTCTAAGCTCCATATGCTTTATTTTGTTAAATCTTTTTTATAGTTCTTCCCATTTTGTGGATAAAAATACTCAATGTATTCATTGTAAAAAGGATACCTTTGGCTGCTCATGAAATCTCATGTTTTGTAAACATAACTTTTGTTGTAGTTATTGTTAGAAGACACTTAGAGGTGAAAAATTAGACTCATATTAAATACTGAATGATGGCCGGGCGTGGTGGCACAGCTTGTAATCCCAGCATTCAGGAGGCTGAGACCGGAGAAGATCGTGTTTTGCAGACAGCCTCAGCTACTTAGTGAGGCCCTCTGCAACTCAGTGAGACCCTTTTTCAAAAATAAAAAAGACGAAAACTTAGGGCTGGGGGTGTAGCTCAGAGGTACAATGCCCCTGGGTTCCACCCCCAGTGCCACAAACAATTAAAAAAATAAATAATGTATGATGATGTTGATAGGTTAAAAAGACTCAGAAACATTCAAAACACTTTACAAGTTTGTCCTCAATCTCACAACTACCCTAAGAGTACAGTCTAGGCTCTTATGGTCCCTATTTTACAGATGAGAGCGCTGAGCAGAAGAGCTATTGTATGCTAGAATCACACAGCTGGAGTAAGCAGCAGAGCCCCTGATTATATTCAGGAACATTGACCTTGACCTCTGAACTATGCCACTTCTCGAAAGCAAGTGAGGCTGGGTTCCCTAAAGGCTGACACATTGAAGAAAATGCTTCCTCTATTGTTCACCAGGCAGGTTGCCCGGAACTTCCTACAGTACCCACCACAACATAAAACAGACCACCAACTCCAAAGAGGCCCTGTGTGTGCGCCCAGATTTGCACTGGAATCTGCTGTAGAGGGACAGCGAAGGCTCTGACTACTGGCTGGGTCTGTGGAAAAGCATACTGGGGTGGAAATCACAAGAAACTTTAAGTATTAAGTCTGTAAATTTTGACTGGATTTCTTAGAAACAGAGACTGGGACAAGTAATTTCTGATCTGTTGTATTGTGGGGCTTAATTTTGTTTTGATTTCTTGGGGTTTTATTTTTACCCCGGAATATGAACAAATAGGATATTCTCTCTCTCTCTCTCCCTCTTCTCTCTCTCTCTCTCTCTCTCTCTCTCTCTCTCTCTCTCTCTCTCTCTCTCTCCCTCTCCCTCTCCCTCTCCCTCTCCCTCTCCCTCTCCCTCTCTCCCTCTCTTAACTTCTCAGTTGATATAAATAGGCCCCTTCCCCCACCCCTCAGGCTTGCTTCATTCTTTAGGGTTAAAATGAGGTTTGGAGAAAGTTCTGTTCTTATTAAAGCCTTGGTCTGTATCCTAACACTCCTGGATCCTGGTTGGGGCCTAGAAAAGGGCTACAGTCACTCAAGATAGGAAAGCCCCTGGCAGGCCTGCCGCAGGCCAAAATAAACAGTGGACCTCCTCACCAAGTGCCCAGCTGGGCTTCAAATGGCCCAGAGTCCCTGCAGGGAGCCCTTTGGGGCCCCATTTAGGAACCTCCTGTGGCGCTTTCCCTCCAGGCTCTGACTCACCGCTTATCATTCTTTACTAGAAGTTCCGGATAAAGCAATGCAGGGGAGAGATTCTCTGTTTCTGCTCCCTAACTCTGACCATGACTCATTATTCAGCAAACACCAAATGGTTCCACATCCTCCTCCCGGGAAGGAGGCGCAGGCCTGTTACATAAGCAGCAGTCTACAGCTGCTTTGGGTAATTGAAAGTGAAGCTTTCTGACTGGAAGCCCTGCTGGGAGTGGTATGACTCTTTCTTCACCCCGTGATACCAATCTTTACGAGGGGAGAAACCCTCTCTGGCCCAGGGCCCCCAAATCCAGAGTGCGCTGCTGCAGGGGTGCATTTTTTCCTGCACAGTAGGCTCGGATGTTTGCAAGAGCTTGTATTTTCTGCCTTGTTAAAACAAGGCCCTTCCGTAGTGTCTCTGATCTTATCTCCTGATGAGCTGAGCCGGAGCTGAGCTGCGTGAGGCATAACCTGCCTGGCACTCAGAGGAGGAAACGTGGCAGCCTGGGTTTGCTGTGCCTAGAGACCCACCCGAGAAGGACCACCCAGGGAGGACCCTCTCAGCCAGAGGATTCGCAAGAGCTGTTTTTGTGTAATGAGCTCAGCACTGTGATCCTAGAAAATAGGGTTGAATTGCAAAGCCCAGAGTAAAGGAGACAGTTGTTGATCTGGCTGAGGGAGAGACGTGACTTTAAATGGCTCTTCAAGCCAGCTGTGGTGGCGCACGCCTGTCATCCCAGCTTAGGAGGATCGCCGGTTCCCTTGGCCAGTGCATGGTAACTTAGGGAGACCCTGTTTTAAAATTTAAAAAAAACTAAAGAATGGACTAGAGGTAGTTTGGAAGTAGACTGCTCCTGCATTCAATTCCTAATACCCCACCAAATAAATTGAATTAAAAAATGAACTAATTAATTAAATGTCTCAGGAAGGAAGGAAAAAAGAAAACAGAGGGATGAAAAGAGATCATTTGTGGGCCCGGGAATTCTATCTTCTTTCCTGGCTTGCATGACCAGGGAAGTACTTTTAAGGAGAAGTAGAAAGCTAATAGATTCTGGGCATCCATTTTTGAGACCTGTTTCACACAGAGCAGGCCTGACTGTAAACACCACAGGAAGTACAAGCCCATGTGGAGAAGGCTCTTTTGGGATGCCACGCCTAAGGTTTGGGGTCAAGGCACCACACCTGGCTCCTCCACCCAGGAAGACCACAATCCTCCTTCCCTGGGCCTCTGTGTCTTTTTGGCAGAGCTGGGGACTCTGGCAAGGGAGGACTTGTGGGCCAGGGAGCGCACTGACCTCTAATTTGGCGATGCTATAGTCCTCAATGGGTATGTTCTAGAAAACATGCCCCAATGCCCCAGGAACTGAGACCCTAGAGAAAGACTGACCTAAGTGATAAGTAAAATAAAAAATTAAATGCGAGTAAAATAAAAATAATGTGCGTACGGCGGAGTGTGAAAAACACGAGAGAGGTCCGGTACACATGGCATGTAAAGTTTTAATGGCACGGCTCTCCCGGGGATCAGGGCGAGGCACTGTGGGGCCCGCGCGCCTGTCCGAAGCTAGAGGACGCGGGCTCTCCTTTTAAAGGCATGCATCTCGCGAGATGGGGGTTTTACTCGTGGGAACGCCCAATTCTCGCGGGGGTTTCAGCCCCTCCCTTGCCCTGCAGAGGTCATGTGACACAAAGTCACATGAGTGCAGGACCCAACTTAACATTCCGGCCTTTTGATGGTAGGGATAATGGATGACGATTGGACCCTCTAGCTTCTTCCTGCTGTCAAGGGGCGTCGTCAGGGGCCCCAGGCCGGGAGGAGTCGGGAGTTCAGTCCCCCAGAAGGGGGTGCAGGTGGGTGCATAGCTGCAGTGCGAATTGGAGGTTACCCTGGACAGCTTAGTGATGTGCGCTTGAGGAGGCTTGAACAGGCAAGGGCCTTTTCCAAGGGCACTGTTCCAGTGGCCCTCCTGGCCACACGCCGAGCAGTCTGATTGGTAGGCGTGGCTTTGCCCCACTTGAGGCAGGCTCCTGGAGGTAGTTGTTGTTGCAGTCCTCCACACCTAGGTGGCGCTCCAGGGGGCTGAGCCGCCACCGCCAGCCAAAGGGCAGCTACCAGGGATCTGCTTTTTGGCAAAGTCAAGAGTGTACGCTCCATCTCCGCCTGTTTCTCTCTGGAATTAAAACTTAGATGCTATGTTAAGGTTCTGTCAGCTGTGACGGACCTATACTCACAAAGAGCGCGTCCCGGGGCTGGTGTCCGGCAAGAATGGCAACGCAGACTCCCCACGGGCAGAGGGTGTCGCCCCAGCCCCGGCGTTTCCCACAGCACCTAGGGCGCGCCCGAGCGGGCCACCCAGCAAAATTGCAGTCTGGCGCGGGCCAAGATGGCGACTGTGACATCACCAGGCAGTGACTACGCGCCATCACAAAATGGCAGCTGGCGGGAAAATAAATGGAAGCTGATGGGGGAGAGCATTTGGAAGGATACCAGACCGCTTATAAAAGTTCCTAACTATTCCTGGGCCACCGCAACCTATTTCCCAACTCGTATCAAGGCAGACAGGCTCTCAGGGCATCTGCTAGTATAAAGGTTCGACTCCCCATAAATGGTTCGCGGGCGGAAACGAAGAACAGGAAATGGGCGTCCCCGATTTCCCTGCTCAATCGTTCGGAAACAGAGGTTAAGAGATAGGGAAGAACGTCTTCATTCCTTCTCAAAACCGGAGGATGACCTGGTCATCCGCAGCGTGGTCCCAGTGGACCATGGGACAATGGGTCACCAAGCGCTTGGATTTTAAGGTCCCAGTGGACCGGAAGACCCAAGTCCGGAACCCGCTAACCAAGGGAAGGAGGCAGTTTACCGGAGTGAAGTGTTGCCAGCCAGCGCTGGCTGCGACAGAAGCGCTGAGAAGCTGCTGGGGGCGTGGTGGAGCCAGGGCGCGCGGATGCCGGTGGCTGGTGTGGACGGCACTGGCGGCTGGCACAGGTGGGATCAGTGGGGGTGCGCAGGCGGCATGGCTTGCCGGGCAGGCGGCGTGGAGACAAAATGGCTTCCAGGCACGCGCCAGACGCTGAGGCTGGGCCCCGAGGAGCACCACCAGTGAGCCTGGCTCGGGGCGGGTGGGGCAAACCGGCCAGAGGTCCCGGCGGTGACCGGAGAACCAAGCTGGAACGGTGCTTTAGGAGGTCCAAGCAGCAGGCAGAGGTCCTGGCCCGCGCAGGCAGTTGGCAGGCAGAGCAAGTGCCAAGCTGCCTGGCTCGGGCCGGAAAGATGGCCACCGACTCCTAGGATTGGTTAGGAGTGGAAAGTGGGAGGGATTAAAGATTGTGAGGCCTCCAGTGAGGCCATGAGGTGGGAGGGGTTAAAGATGGCGAGGCCTCCAGTGAGGCCATGAGGTGGGAGGGGTTAAGGATGGAGAGGCCTCCAGTGAGGCCATGAGGTGGGAGGGGTTAAAGATGGCGAGGCCTCCAGTGAGGCCATGAGGTGGGAGGGGTTAAGGATGGCGAGGCCTCCAGTGAGGCCATGAGGTGGGAGGGGTTAAGGATGGCGAGGCCTCCAGTGAGGCCATGAGGTGGGAGGGGTTAAGGATGGCGAGGCCTCCAGTGAGGCCATGAGGTGGGAGGGGTTAAAGATGGTGGGGCCAAGATGGCGGCCCCCCAGTGATTCCACGTGTGCAAGATGGCGGGCCAAAGCTGGCGACCCCCCCCCCCCAGTAATTCCATGTGGCTGCTTACCGGAATGGCCAGGCCCAGGCAGCAGGGGTGGGCAGGCACAGGGTGAAGGGCGCCAGGGCACGAGTCCCAGTGGAGGAACCAGCTGGAGCGCGGGCTGGACTTGGCGGGCTGGGGGCTGTTTAGCAGAGTGGCGGCCGCCTAGATGGAGGAGGCAGGCGGCCTCGGCAGGCGGGTCTAAGCAACGCCAGGCGCGGAGAAGACATAGGCGCGCAGTGTGGCGCAGTCCGCGGGCGGCATGGTCCCATTCCAGCGGCGGGCGGCGTGGGCAGGCGGGAACGGCGGTTTTAGGAGGTCCAAGCAGCAGGCAGAGGTCCTGGCCCGTGCAGGAGGTCAGCAAGTAGAACAGGTGCCAGCATCACCCAAGGAGCCTGGCTCCGGGCGGGTGGAACTAGCAGCCTGGCGGCCGGTGGAGCCTGCACGCCCCGGCGGTGGTGGCCGCGGAAGATGGCCGCCGGCGCTCCGGAAGAGAGCACATGGGCGGGAAAAGATGGCCACCGGCTCTCAGCAGAGCTCGGGGCTGGAAAGATGGCCACCGGCTCTCAGCAGAGCTTGGGGCCGAAAAGATGGCCGTGAGCTCTCAGCAGAGCTCGTGGCTGGAAAGATGGCCGCGAGCTCTCAGCAGAGCCCGGGGCGGGAAGAAGGCCGCCGGCTCTCCCGGAGAGCGCGGGGCCGGAAAGACGGCTTTGAGCTCTCAGCAGAGCGCGGGGCCGAAAAAATGGCCGTGAGCTCTCAGCAGAGCTCGGGGCTGGAAGAAGGCCGCCGGCTCTCCCGGAGAGCGCGGGGCTGAAAAGATTGGCTTACGGTCCGGGCAGGCACGGGGCAGCAGCGGCGGCAGTGGTGGGAGCAACGCCTGCAAGCGGAGCGCTGGTGTGGGACCTCACAGTCGAGCTGCTGGCGGGTCGGAGAGTCCGGGGCTCAAAAAGAGAGTAAAAATAAAAAGAGAAAACAGAAAAAAAAAAAAAAAAAAAGGAAAAAAAAAATGCGGAGGGACCCAAGAGTTCTCCCGGTTCGGCACCAAATGATAAGTAAAATAAAAAATTAAATGCGAGTAAAATAAAAATAATGTGCGTACGGCGGAGTGTGAAAAACACGAGAGAGGTCCGGTACACATGGCATGTAAAGTTTTAATGGCACGGCTCTCCCGGGGATCAGGGCGAGGCACTGTGGGGCCCGCGCGCCTGTCCGAAGCTAGAGGACGCGGGCTCTCCTTTTAAAGGCATGCATCTCGCGAGATGGGGGTTTTACTCGTGGGAACGCCCAATTCTCGCGGGGGTTTCAGCCCCTCCCTTGCCCTGCAGAGGTCATGTGACACAAAGTCACATGAGTGCAGGACCCAACTTAACACTAAGGAGTTCATAAAAGCCATTAAAACTGGGGTGTTTTCATAAGAAAAGTGATAGGTCAGGTCCCCCTTCCCCCCATGTGACCCCTTGGTGGGGACCAGAGGCAGGACCCCGGAAGCCAGAAGCAGAGAGATATCACGAGAATCCAGGTGCCTCGAGACTCCAAACATTGCAAGACAGACCAGTGGTCACAAGACTACAGATGTCATGAGAGAATCGGCATACCTATAAAAATATCGATACTTCCACTCCACCACGTAATTCAGTCGGCCGACAGGGACTGACCAGGACTACGCGTGACTCTCTGGTCACGTGGCTCATGGGTCCCTTCCCCCATGGCCGGCTGACTCCCCTAAGGTGCCAGGTGCTTGATTAAAGCCGTTGTTAATATCCTGGTTGATGCCTGACTCCTTCATAATTTCCCCAAACTCTATTTTCATTCATTCAAAAAGGAGACGGGATAGCACCACTGGTCTACCCAAAATAGTGGGGAGCCTTCCTGAAAGCCACAGACACAGCGTCAAGGGCTAAATATGCCTCCCTCTATGTGTCCCCCTCCCCCCCCCCCACCGAATTCATCTGTTGAAATCCTAGCTCCCACAGTGACTCAGGCTTCAGGCCTTTATAGAGGTCAGTGAGTTAAACTGAGGTCTTGAGATGGTCCCTAGTCCAATATGACAGAGAAGACACCGAGACACAGGGAAAGCGCGCAAAGGCGCAGGGGAGAGATGGCCGTCGACATGCCAAGAGAGAGGCACCAAGAGTCTCGCACTCTGAACCTTGAGCTTAGACTCCCAGCCTTCCAAACTGAGGAAACCTGTCAACTTCTGTCTTTTAAGCCACCAGCCTGTGGTACTTGGTTATGGCAGTGGGGCGGGCCTTGATACACGGTGACAATGAAATTCCCCTAAAGTCCCCGGCTTTTCTTCATAGCTCAAAGCCTGTGTCTTTTGTGGGTGGTTTTCAGAAGACAAGTGAGGGCGTGCAGGAAGAGCCTTTCTTCCCCAGGACAGCCCCCAAGTGTAGAGGGAGGGGAGCCTGAGCCCCTGAGCTCTGTGAGGAAAACAGAGGACAGCCAACCGGGCCTGGTGAGGGGAGCCGAGTGTCCCCCGAAGCCCTCGTCGGGATCAGTCGTGGGGACCTTCTCTCGGGCACAGTCGGCCTGTGGGAATGGAAGATGCTCATCTCAGAGGGCACGTTCCCTGAGTCCCACTGGGGGACCCCAGTTACCCAGGGCCTGGCCAAGCCACCATCAGCCTTCATGTGGCTAAGAAACTGCCAACACAGCGGGTACCCATATGCCTCAGCTTATAAGGGAAACCCATCTTGTACGTTGGTTCAGAGGGTCTCTGCAGACACTTCGAGAAGGAATCCCGAGACACAGGGTCAGCGACTGGCTATTGGCTTTGGTGGAGTTTAATTTTGTGTTCTTTCTTTCATGCGGCGTTTATTAGACACTCAACAGGATGGTGCCCCGAAGAATTTATGATCGGATCCCCACCACTGCCACAGTATAATCACTCCAGATTGTTGTTTTGTTGTTGTGTTTTCATTGGTTGATTGGATTTTTAGATTTTATTTGTTTGTTTGTTTGTTTGGTGGTGGTACTGGGGGTTGGATTCAGGGATATTCTACCTCTGAGTTATACCACCAAGCCCTTTTCATGTTTAATCTGAAACAGGGTCTCCATAGGTTGCTCAGAGTTATGCTAAGCTGTTAAGGCTGTCCTCGAACCTGTGATCTTCTTGTCTCGACTTCCCAAGTACTAGGATCACAGATGTGTGTCACTACAACCAGAAAAATTACTTTTTGATTGGAATTTTTGGTTTTTCCCTCCTTTCTTCCTTCCTCAAAAGTCTATCTCTCTCTTTGTAGGGGAAGGACACTGAGGGTTGAACTGTGTTCTACCTCTGAGCCGTACACCAAGCTCTATTTTTATTTTTTATTATGAAATAGCCCCTCATGGAGCTGGGCATGGTGGCACATGCTTGTAATCCAAGCATTTGGGAGGCTGAGACAGGAGAATCACAGTTTGCAGCCAGACTCAGCTACTACTTAGTGAGGCCCTTTGCAACCGAGTGAAACCCTGTTTCAAAATAAAGAATAAAAAATAGGGCAGGGGGTGTAGTTCAGAGGTAGAATGCCCCAGGTTCCATCCATCCCCAGTACTGCAAAGAAAAAGAAAGAAAGAAAGAAAGAGAGAGAGAGAGAGAGAGAGAGAGAGAGAGAGAGAGAGAGAGAGAAAAGAAACATCCCCTCACTAAGTTGCTGAGACTGGTCTCCAACCTGAAATCCTCCTATCTCAGCCTCCTATGTACTAGGATTACAGGTGCGTACCACTACACCCAGCTCAAAGGTTTCTTTTCATGAAGGGTTCTTTGGTTCCTGGCTGAGCTAACTTCATCCACGGGCGTTGCTGGCATGGGCAAGGGAGGTGGGCTTCAAGCACCCCTCAGAGGCGCTCCAATTCCTTCTCTCTTCTCCAAAGCCTACACACCTGAAGCTGCATACAAGAGGCGGTGTGGGCCAGCCTCTGGGGACAGTTCCTCAGAGCAGGTCCCTTCATACCACCCTTCCCTCGGGGCTCTTAGGTGCAGGTATAACCCAAGAGAAGTTTCTAGTTTTCTATTTTCATTGGAGATGAATCTTAGAGAAGCATTAAGAAAGCAACCAGAGCCAGCACTGTGGTACGTGCAGCAATTCAGAGAGTGAAGTCCATTTTAGAGAAAAAAAATTATACCCTCAACCCATAGACACCGGCTAAATCCCGCCACAAATGCCTCATAAACTTGGAACTGCCAACACAGTCCTGAGAACGCCGCTCTCTCCCACGCGCCGAGGGCCGCCTGGCCTTCCGCCAGGGAGCTCAGTTGCAAGGTTGGAAACTCCCCGGCTTAAAACAATGTCTGGGTATTTTCTGTTTCATGGATGCTCTGAAGGAGGGTGAAAAGTTTAATAAATTCGTTGTTCAGTTTGGCTTCTCTCACCCTGCGTGCCTATGTGTTTCGTCTACCTTTCTTACCATGACTCTTGTAACTGCCACAAATAAAAGGCCGGGGCTGTAAACCAACTCAGTGAAGGACATGGAGTCACTGCCTCAAATCTGTAGTTCGATGCGTAGCAGTGTTCATGGGTACGATGGAAGGCGATCCTATGACCAGCCTTCAAATACAGGGCTGAAGGGCAATGATCCCTCCCAGAAATTAAACAGCAGAGGGCCGTGTTTTCCATTTGAAATCTTTCAAAAAGAAAGATTTCAGAGCCAGGCGTGGTGGCGCACGCTTGTAATCCCAGCATTCGGGAGGCTGAGACCTGGAGGATCGCGGTTCGCGGACAGCCTCAGCTACTTAGTGAGGACCTCCGCAACTCAGTGAGACCCGGTTTCAAAATAAAGAATAAAAAATAGGGCAGGGGGTGTAGCCCGGAGGTCAAATGCCCCTGGGTTCCATCCCCAGACCCGCAAAAAATAAAAAATAAATAAATAAAAAATAAAAAATAAATAAAAATAAAAATAAAAATAAAATAAAAATAAAGAAAGATTTCAAATGGAAAACACAAATAGGGGAATAGAAGAGACTTATTCAGGGATATAGTTTAAGTCAATGATAATGAGGTTACTTTCCAGGGGATGGGTCTGGAATAGTCCATTTCCAGAAGTGGAAAATGACTGTGAGTTTTCCACATGGTGGACTCTAGTCAACCTGGAGCCTTCCCTGTCGTGTATGAAACTCTTTTTGTACCAAAGCTCAGTGGGCCTCTGCTGTTTCAGCCATGTTGGAAACTTACCCAAAGGAGCTTAAGTGAAACCCTGGTCAGGTGGGGTCTAAAACAGCAAGGGTGCCTGGGTGGATCTCCTCGGTGCCGGATGGTCGGCCCTGTCCTCCCCTGCCCTGCTCGTCTCCAATCTAATTATCTAACAATAGGACCTAGTTCTTGCTTTCTAGGAGTTTATAAACCAAGGCATCCAGGAAAAAGACTAATCGTCCCTGCAGGCATGCATTTCCAAAACCCATTTCCTGCTTCTTCTTCAGCTTCTTCTTTTCCCAATCTGCGTCCACTTTCCCTCCTGCTGCGCACCCCCACTTTACTAGGTTAGAGGGAAGAGCACACCGCTAATTTTTCATTGCTCCAGGAAAAGAAAAATAATTTGAAGTAATCTTTTCTTCCTAGCCCAATTTCTCTTTTCTAGAATTGGCTTTCAGGAGGAGGGGACACTGAGAAAGGGGGGAAAGTGGATGCAAGCACACATCATTTAAAAATATTTGCAGCTGAGCGTGGGGTTGCACGCTTGTAATCCCAGCATCTGGGAGGAACGCGGTTCGCAGTTCGCGGACAGCCTCAGCTACTTAGTGAGGCCCTCCGCAACTTAGTGAGACCCTGTTTCAAAATAAAGAATATAAAATAGGGCAGGGGGTGTAGCTCAGAGGTCAAATGACCCTGAGTTCCACCCCTAGACCTGCAAAAAAAAAAAAAAAAAAAAAAAAGGTGTTTGCTAAACTGGCAGGCATGATGAAACCCATTTGTAATCCTAGTACTTTGGAGGCTGAGATAGGAAGATCGAAAGTTCGAGGACAGCCTCAGCAACTAGTAAGACGCTCAGCAACCTGGCAGAGACCTAGCAAGAAAGATTAAAACAAAGAGCTGGGGGTGTAGCTTGAAGATAAAATGCCCCTGAGTCCAATCCCTATTTATCCGCTCCCCCCCAAAAAATGTGTTTTCTAGCAGGGAGAGTACAGGTGAACACACATGGTAAGGCACCGAATTCTAGAGCTGAAAGAGGACTTTGGATATTGGTAAACATATCCTCTCCTTTTAGGAATATAAGAAATGACACCCAGGTAGGTTTGTGACTTCCATAAGGAGAGAGAGTGATCATTAATGGGTCTAGACTCAGACCTTTTGGTTTTTATTTTCAGCTTCTAAGTCATTGCCTCCTAGATGCCAAATGAGCATGGGTGACTGGGAAGGCTGTTCATGGGCCCAAACCCTCCTCACCTTCACCTGTAAGCTGTTTCCTCTGATCCCATTATAATAGAGCAAACTTCCCAGTGGCATTACTGTGCGCTGCAGTCCAACAATGATATCTCTGTAAATAAGTAAGAAGAGAACGGTAGAATGGTGAGAGCACTGAATTAGGAGTCATGAGTCCTCATGTGTTTCCAATAATCTGGGCACCCTGGAAGAAGGCATTTGGAAGAATAATCTAGAACAGTGCTGATCAAGAGAAGTATACAAGCCATGAATGCAAGCCACTTTTACAATTTTGAATCTTCTAGTAGTCCCTTTAAAAAAGCTAAAGTGAAATTAGCGCGATTGATTTTCATGGTAGAGCATATTGAACCTAATCTCTTTAAAGTATTATCATTTCAATGTGTCCTCAATAAAAAAAAATACTGAGATTTTTACATTCTTTTTTATTTTGTATCAAGTCTTTGAAATTCCGTGTGCCTTACACACACAGCATACTTATGTTCAGACTAGCCATTTCACATATTTCATGGCCACAGAGGAAAGTGACTAACATATTAGACAGAAAACTCCTAGACCTTTTTTATTTGTGAAATGGAAGATAATACTCTCAGGGGCTTTCAAACTATCTCTGCTTAGAGTCCCAGAGGGAACTCAAGGAGAGGGATAGAATGAGAAAGAAAAAAGTATGTGTGTGTGTGTGTGTGTGTGTGTGTGTGTGTGTGTGTGTGAGAGAGAGAGAGAGAGAGAGAGAGAGAGAGAGAGAGAGAGAGAGAGATTTGGGTGGGGTAGAGATGGCCAATCAAATTTCATGCCATATTCTTCTAGAGTTAACTATTTTAAATATTGGATCTGGTGTGTAATTTAGTGGGAAGTAGAGACATATGGCTAAATAATGACAACCCTTGTCCATCATAACCTGCAGGCTGCACAGATCACCACAGTCCAGAGTCTGAAAGGCCCGGAAGAGGTGGAGACAGTGGTTGCCTGCCAGGAAAGAAAGGGCTGGCTGGGTGACCAGCACGCGTGTGGCCCCCGCCCTAAGTGCTTGCAAATGACACCGCGGATGGCTGTGGTCTGGAAAGTGTCAGGCACAGGGACTCCCTTCTACCTGGCCAGGTTAATAAATAACAGGTTGAGTTATCAGGACAGGGCTTTGTCTGCTGGACCTGACCTGGAGCCTTAACCTTTTCCATAGGCCAAAGCGTCTGGACTCTGGGCTGACTGGTAAGCAGAGGTCACGAAAGGACAGGCTTTGGCCAAGCGCAGAGCTTGTCTCTCTCTCCCTAAGTGGTCTAGCATGAGTACACGCTCTGCCGGTGGGGGTCCTATATGTAGCTCTAAGCTTTTCCCCTGCTCTTCATCTTAAACTGTAACACAGAAGAAAACTCACGCAGTAGCCAAACAGCTGCAGGACTCAGATGGCTGTATCAGCAGTGGCCGCGATTGTTGGAGGGTATCATTAAATCCAGCTTTAAGCCCGGCCGCCAGGACGCCCACTCACTTCCCAGGCCCAGCACTGGGAGCCAGACCTGTGGCTGCAGTCCTTTCAAATCAGCTGTACAGGAAAGCCACGCATTTTTGTTCAATTATTTCCCCACATTTAATGAGTTATTAAGCAGCCTACTGAGTTCAGTTAGATGCACGGTCGTGTGTGTGTGTGTGTGTGTGTGTGTGTGTGTGTGTGTGTGTTACTGGGGAACCCAGAAGCATTCTACCCCTGAGCTACACCCTCAGCCCTATTTAATTTTTATTTTGAAACAGGGTCTCGCTAAGTTGCAGAGGCTAACTGCAAGCCTGTAATCCTCCTCCTGTCTTAGCTTCTCAAATACTGAGATTACAAGTGTGCGCCACCACCCTTGGCTCCAGCCCTATTTTTAGTTTTATGTTTTTGAAACAGGGTCTCGCTAGGTTGATGAGAGTCTCACTTCTTGCTGAGTCCGTCCTCCAACCTCGATCTTCCTGTGCCTCAGCCTCCCAAGCACGGGGGTTATAGGAGTGTGCCGCCACACCCGACTTTCTGGAACTTTTAAAATAGTATGATAAAATAAAGATGTCCTCCTCATCACCAGTTGGCTAGAGATTCCCAGGGTCTTTGGCAAACAAGAGTGAGTAAATTATATAACATCCCTGATATGTTTACATTGTCAAGGAGACTATTCAAAACATATCTAAACCAGGCTTGATGGTGCCTGCCTGTGATTCTGGTACTTAGGAGGCTGAGACAGGAGGATCATTGAAGGTTCCAGACAAGCTTTAGCAATTTAAGGAGACTCTGGTTTAAAATAGAAAATAGGGCTGTGGGTACAGCACAGAGGTAGAATGCCCCACAGTTCAATCCTCAGTGCAATCAATCAATCAATCAATCAAATAAATATAATATTTATACATCCTGACTCTCCAACTCTATTTTACTTCTCTCTGTTTTGGTTGGTATTTGGGTCTCCGGGTTATGCATTGTGATTCTATAATATAATAAGAAATACATATTTTGGTCTTTATCCTCAATCTGGCCAGAGCTCAGGAAAGCATAGAAATTTCCTAAGAGATAAAAGTAAGAAAGGTCTTTTGTTATTCATAACAAGCTCCTTTCAAGCACACCTGAGTCTGTGCTAATGAGGTCACTTTTGGAAAGCCCCGAAGAATGAGGGAGCAGATTGTGAGGAACATGATTCCGGGTTGAAACTTCCAGTCCCAACAGCCAACCTCCCAGAGTGGGAAGGATTAAGACACTGAGTTCATCGCTGATGGCCAGGGACTTAATCACCTTCACCTAAGTAACAAAGGCTCCACCACAATCACCCAGGAGGTCACGGTTGCGGAGCTCCCTCTGTGCTGAGCACGTGGAGGTGCCTGGACGGCGGCGTGGACTGAGAGGGCAGCGTAGTTCAGCCCACTTCTCCCAGCCCTGAGTACCTCTGCATTTGACTGCTGGCTTGTATCCTTTTAATATACTGTTCCTAATAAACCAGGGAGCCTAGTAAGTAAACTTTCCCCAGGTTGTGTGAGCTGCTCTAGAAAATCATCCAGCCCAAGGAAAGAGTCGGGAGAGCTCTCAACTTGTAGCCAAGGTGGACAGAAATTATGGGTAACCTAGACACATAGTACTTGTGCTCAGTATCTGAAGTGGAAGACAGTCTTGAGAGACTGTGCCGTTCACCAAGGGGTGTGGATGAACTCTGGATAGCGCCAGAATTGTGTTGAACCGTAGAACATCCAGCTGGGTCCCCTGAGAACTGGGGAATCACTTGGTGTGGGAAACACACACACACACACACACACACACACACACACACACACTTTGGTGGCCAGAAATGAAGTATTGAGTGTTGAAAGTAAGAGTCTAGTGAAAAAGAGCTTGTTTTCCAGATACAAGGTCAAGCAAATCCCCAGAGGAAGCTCCAGATGTTTCTCCAGGTATGAGGGACACATAACCAGGAATAATGGGTCTTTCAACCAACCTGCGCACCTCCTGTGACAGGTTGCTTCATTTTATTTATTTATTCATTTATTTATTTATTTTGTGATCCTAGGAACTGAACCCTGGGGCATACTACCTCTGACACACACACACACACACACACACACACACACCAGCACTTTTTATTTTTTTATTTTTGGGATCTCACTAGGTTGCTGAGAATATTGATAACCTTGCTGAGGCTGCCCTGGAACCTGCAATCTTCCTGTCTCAGCCTCTCAAGGGCTGGGATTACAGGCATCTGCCACCGTACGCAGCATGTTGCTTCATTTAATTTCATAGTCTTCAGCAGTAGCACATTATTTACACAAGAGGAGCTATCTCAGTATGGATGAGACACTTTCTAATAACAAAAAGTTAGGATCAAGCAGTACTGGGGTCCTACCTCAAGCTTAAGTTACTATGCTCAGCCCCCTGTTACCATCTCAAAGGTGACCCAGTCCTTGCACTTAAAACAAACAACAAAAATTCTATAAAAATTCTTTGGTCATCATGGTAAAAGAGAATACAAGCCAGTATGTTCTTGCTCAGCATTTATTAATTTAGGAAGGTGTATTAATTAAATGTTATATACTTAGGTTTAATGGACACAGAGAAAGGTCCCATAGACATAAGTATTACTGGTCTGGAGCAACTCCCTTCTTCCTAAGAACAAATCTCTCCTGTGATCACATTTCCTTGATTCCTTGCTTTGTGTCTTTTTTTTCTGTGTGGGAAGTGGCTGGGATGAGTGGTTTGATGAGTTATTTTTCTGATATATGGATTTAATTATATTACATTTTACAAAGCCTTTCAAGTTAATTATATTCAGTTATACGTTTTCTTTCCTTATGGCACTAGGGATAGAACCAAGGGACCTTCTACCTCCAGGTTACACCCTCAGACCTATTTTATATTTCATTTGGAAATAGGGTCTCACTAAGTTGCTGAGAGCCTCACTAAGCTACTGACGCTGGCTTCAAATCTGCAATCTTCCTGTCTTAGCCTCTCAAGTATTGAGATTACAAGCATGTGCCACCACGCCCAGCTTTCGGTTGTACGTTTAACAACTTATTTTTCTTGAAAAATAATATAAAAGAAAGTAAAATTTAGATTTCCTAAGCAAAGTTGAGTAGAAGCATCATGGCCCAACTCAGACATCCTCCTACCTGTGTTATTCAAGCAAACCAGCTGACAGCACTTGGGCGTCTCGGTGTTTGAATTTAACAGAGCCTCCCTAAAAACCCACACTCTTCTAGACTCAAATAATGAGCCTGGAGTGATCGAGTCCCTGTGGTTGGGCTAGAGATTTAGGGGACAGAGTCCCTACTTCCCTAGATGTTCATTTCACACCTTCTCTTGCCTTAAAATGCCGGCGCGTCTAACCGCTCTCAGCTAACGACCTTTTCCCTCTTTCACTGACAAAATAGAAGCAACTAGAAGAAAGGTCCACAAACGTCAATCATGCCCCTCTGAGCAGCCGCGTCTGTCTCTGCTTCCTCCATCTAGCCGGCCTTTGCTCATTTGCGAAGGATGAAACGTCTCCGCTGCGTCTGAGCCCGGGGCCTCTACCTTAGCATCCTTCCCAACTGCTTAGACTTTTCTTAATTGCCTCCCTCCTGTACCAAGATTTTTTTGCACCTCTTCTACTGGGCTATATATAAATATTATTTCAATCTTTGATCAAATACAAAACAAAAAGCTCTCTCTCTCTCTCTCTCTCTCTCTCTCTCTCTCCACCCTTCTTCTAGCTGCTGCCATATTTCTTTATTTCTTTTTTTTTTTTAGAAAATGCCTCAAAAAGCCAGGTGTGGCAGCACACGCTTGTAATCTCAGCATTTGGGAGGCTGAGACAGGAGGATCGCGGTTCGTGGACAGCCTCAGCTACTTAGGCCCTTTGCAACACAGTTAGACCCTGTTTCAAAATAAAGAATAAAAAATAGGGTTGGGGAAGTAGCTCACAGGTAGAATGTCCCTGGGTTTCATCCCCAGTACCACAAAAAAAAAAAAAAGAAAGAAAGAAAAGAAAATGCCTCACAAGAAATACCCATATTTGCCATTTCCTATTCTCCTCCAGATTCTTAGACTCAAACATTTATCTCTACCATTCAATTAAACAGCTCTTTCAAAGTAGTCAATAAATTGTCAGTTCTCTCTTACTTGACCAATCTGTAACATTTAACAGAGTGGCCCATTTCTTACTCCTTCAACAGTTTCTTTTTTGTTTTTTGTTTTTGTTTTTGGGGTTTTTTGTTTTGTTTTGTTTGGTGCCGGGAATTGAAATAAGAGGCATTCTACCTCTGAGCTACATCCCCAGCCCTATTTTAATTAATTAATATTGATACTGGAGGCCAAACCCAGGGGCATTCTATCTCTGACCTATACCCTCAGCCCTTTTTTAAATTTTTATTTTGAGACAGGGTCTCTCTAAGTTGCGGAGGCTGGACTTGGACCTATGCTCCTCCTATCTCAGCCTCCCAAGTACTGGGATTACAGGTGTGTGCCACCATTCCCAGCTAAAACAATTTCTTTCCTTGGCTTCCAAGATGCCAAGGTCTTGGGCCATTCTTCCACCTTCTTTTGAGGGTTTGTCCTCATATTTAGATATTACAAGCCTCACGCTTGGTTCCTGGTATTTTCTGTATCTATAACCCTTAAAGATCTCATCCAGTTTTATAGCGCTAAAGATCATCTTAAGTCGAAGACTGTTGGACGGTGATCTCCAGCCTAGCCCTCTCCCCTTAACTCCAGACCCGTGCAGCCCGCTTCCTGCTGGGCTTGGCTGTGGAGTTATTTCGGTCATCTCCACTGTGATAGCAACGTGAACCTCTTTTTCGTAACATCTTCCCTCTGTAAGTCAGGGTCAACTCCACCCTTCTAGGTTCTCAGAGCCAAAACCTTGAAGGAGGAAAATGAGGATAAAAATAGTACCTATCTCGCACAGCTATGGCAAAGATTAAATGATCAGTATTTGTCAAGAACCTGGCACAGTGCCCAGCATATAATTAGTACTACATGAACTCTCATTCAATGATTTAAAGCATCTAATTGTCTTTGGCGCTTTGCTTTCTCGCAGACCCTGTATCTAGTCATCCGCAAATCTCATTGGCTCATCCTTAGAAATACATATAAAATGTGGTCACTTCCCATGGTCGTGGCTGACACCTCGGTCTAAGCCACCGTCGCCTCTGGCCTGGATCATTGCGACAGCATCTTAACTGCTCTCCTGCTTCTCCCTCTGCCCTACTGTAGTCAGGTTCCACCGACCCAGCTGCCAGAATTATCTCTGGAAAACAGAAGTCGGATCCTATTGTGTCTTTGCTATAATTCTTCAATAGCCCCCATCTCTTTCCGAGTAGAATCCAAATCCGAAGCTCTCCGTGCCCTTCCGGTCACGTCACCTCTACTTCTCTCAACTTATCTCTGCCCTGTGCTACAGCTACACTCTCCCTCTCCCTTCTCCTGCTTGGATATACCAAGGATGCTCCTGCCTACGGTCCCCTGTGCTTTTCTTCTCTCTGCCTGGGATGCTTTACCCCAAGTTAGCAGCATGATTCTGTCTCCCAGCGAGACACTGTGAGACACTTCAGATACACTCAACTGTTACTCCTTGGCAAAGCCTTGGGGCCCATTCCCCACACAGTATGACCCCCGCCTCCACCACAGTCCCTCTTTCTCTTCTCCTGCTTTGCAGGGTTTCCCAAAGCCCTCGCAGACTAAATATCACCATTTCCTTGTCTATCGTTGATTTCCCCCCAACTACAATGTAAGCCCCATGAGGGCAGAGAGTTTCTTTTGCATGTGGTGTTGTCTCCAAAGCCCAGGGCAGCACTTGGCATGGAGCAGAGGCTGAACCAATACAGCTTGGAGAATTGACTAACCAGGTCAGGTCCTGATACCTGTGCAGCTCCACACACGCTCCCTCAGAAGGCTGGCTTTTGTGTGCATGTAGCCCAACAGTGTGATATTTTAAGAAAATTATGAACCATTAGGTCCTTCATATCCTCTTAGAGTAGAAGAGAAAAAAAAAGATTTATTCCATGAATGAGAGTTAAAGCCATCTACAGGTGATCCGGGCTCTCTCTAGCATGTGACAACCCAGCAGTCACGTGACTTGCTCACAGGGCTTGCCTCCTTCTCTCAAGCTGCCCTGCAGTTCTCCTGGACAGCCACCAAGCGACACCTGCCAAAAATACCTCCTAGGGCCTAAAGGGAACCGTGTGAGCAAAGGCACAGAGGTGAAGAAGCAGGTACGGAAAGTTGCTCTGGGAAACACAGAGGAAAGAGAATTCCTGTGGCCGGGACATGTAGCAACCTGAATGTCATGCTATAGGTTGTGTAGTCCACCAAACGTGATTTATTTTTTAAAGCTCAAGTGGGAAATGCACTAAAAATTGAGTAGCCCTAACGAGCCGTGCTCCATGAAGAACATAGTAAACGTATAGTTCTTGCCTACAGCAGCTTCTACGGATAAGATTTAAGTGCCTTTGCCATTCTTCATTTTTATGATAGCTATCCTGGTGTAATTTACACGTAATAAAATTGACCTACTGGGAGTATTCATTTAAATCATTGCATTAAATTTAGAGAAGCATGCAAATACCCCTGAACCATATAGCATGAAAAAGTTCTCTTCTAGTTTTAGTTTGTGGAGAGTTCTTTTCTTTTCTTTCTTTCTTTCTTTCTTTCTTTCTTTCTTTCTTTCTTTCTTTCTTCTCCTTCTTCTTCTTCTCCTTCCTCCTCCTCCTCCTCCTCCTCCTCCTCCTCCTCCTCCTCCTCCTTCTTCTTCTTCTCCTTCTTCTTCTTCCTCCTCCTCCTCCTCCTCCTCCTCCTCCTCCTCCTCCTCCTCCTCCTTCTTCTTCTTCTTCTTCTTCTTCTTCTTCTTCTTCCTCTTTCTCCTTCTCCTTCTTCCTCTCTCTCTCTCTCTCTCTCTCTCTCTCTCTCTGAAGAACTGATGATTGAACTCAGAGCAAACTACCCCTGACCTATGCCCTCAGCCTGATTTTGTTTTTTTAAACAGGGCCTCACAAGGTTGCTAAGGCTGGCTTGAGAACCTGCAATCCTCCTGTCTCGGGCTCCCAAGTACTGAGTGGAATTACAATTGTGTGCCACCATGCCCATTAGTGAAGAGTTCTTAATCAAAAATAGATGTTAGGTTGTTGTTGAATGCTTTTCCTGAATCTATTGAGATGATCATATATTTGTCCTTGATATTTTAGTTTGATTTTCAGATCTTGAACCAACTTTGCATTCCTGGGATAAATTCCAATTTGTCATGGTGTATAATTCATTTTATGTGTTGCTGGATAACTTAAGCACTGTTATTTTAATAATTTGCTAATATTGTGGTAGTGATTATTGTGTTTGTGTTCATGAAGTTTATTAATCTGTGAGTTTTTTCATTTTCTTTGTAATGTCTTTGATATCAGGGTAATATTCGCTTTACAGAATTAATTGGGAAGTATTTCCTTTTCTACTTCTAAAAGAATTTATAAAGAACTCGTATTACCTACTTTAATATTATATAGAATTCACCTGTGAAGCTATCTGGGCATGGGCTTGTCTTTTTTAAAATAGTTGTAAGTATTAATTTATTAACTGTTAGAGATCTATTCAGATTTTCTATTTCTTCCCAAATTGAATTTGGTAATTTGTGATATTTTGAAAATGTGTTCATTGTGTCCAAATTTTATAAGCTATTGGCATAAACTGATTCCCGATATTTCTTTATAACCCTTTTAAATGTAGGGTCAGTAATATTGCTCCCAATTCATTTTTGGTTTGGGAAATTTGTGTTTTCTTTTTTATTTTTCTTGGTCAATCTAGTTAAAAGTTTATTAATTTTTTTAGTTATTAAAAATTGTTTTTCTTGTCAGGTGTGGTGATGCACGCTTGTAATCCCAGCATTTGGGAGGCTGAGACAGGAGGATCATGGTTCTTGGACAGCCTCAGCTACTTAGTGAAGCGCTTTGCAACTCAGTGAGACCCTGTTTCAAAATAAAAAATAAAAAATAGGGCTGGGGGTATAGCTCAGAGATAGAGTTGCCCCTGGGTTCCATCCCCAGCACTACAAAAAAAATTGTTTTTATCTATTTTCTTAAACTAAAATATTAGATTTTTCTTTTTGTGTGTGGCACTGGAGATGAAACCCAGGGGCACTCTACCTTAGAGCTCCACCCCCAGCCCTATTTTTTATTCTTTATTTTGAAACAGGGTCTCACTGAGTTGCAGAGGGCCTCACTATGTAGCTGTGGCTGTCTGTGAACCGAGATCCTCCTTTTTCAGCCTCCAAAATGCTGGGATTACAGGTACGCACCACCATGCCTGGCTAAAGTATTAGATTATTAATTCAAAGATTTCCACTTTTCTGATATTGACATTTGTAGGTTACAGGTATAGCACTGTAATAGAGTACTCACAGGTATGTGTGAGGTCCTCAATTCAATCCTAGCACTGCAAAAAACAAAAAAACTTCAGATTTTTTTCCTAAGCACTGCTTTAGCTACATACCTTAAATTTTTCTGGGTGGGGGGGGGTAAAATAGTATCTAATTTTTCTTGTCATTTCTTCTTTGAACCATGGGTTGCTTAGAAGTGTATTGTTTAATTTTCTAATATTTGGGTCATTTCTCAGTTTTCTGTCTATTGTTGATTTCTAATTCTGTTTTGATTGAAGAGCATTATTTTGTATGATAGTAATCCTTTTCAATTTTCTGAGACTTGTTTTAGGGCCCAGCATAGAGCATATTATGGACCTTGTATGTGTGCACATGCCTGTAATCCCAGTACTCGGGAGGCTGAGACAGGAGGATTGCAGTTCTGAGGCCAGCCTAAGCAATGTAGCAAGACCCCAAGCAACCTAGCAAGACCCTGTCCTGTCCCCAGTCCAATAAATAAATAAATAAACAAATAAATAAATAAAACTAAAATAGGTCTGGGGGAATAGTTTGGAGTTAGAATACCCCTGGGTTCAATCCCCAGTACAAAAAGATAAAAAGAAGGGCTCAATAATTGTTGGGACTCTTCCCATCTTCTCTTTTCTTCAGGTGATGAAAGAACAGTACAAAGTGGATATTGAAAACAATTCTTAAAAGAGAAAATTCTCTCGTTACTCTTGTTTTTAGTAGAAACTGTATGTGATACTCCATAGGACAGGGGTGTACAAGTCAAGAGGTCAGGAGCAGGGTTTTCAGAGAGCCAACAGTCTATCACCTTAGGAGTTTCTGCATAGTGTGTTTCTCAATAAGTATGAAATTCATCTGCCAAACTTTCTTGGGCAACTCACGAATTTTCTAAGTCTTGGTAGAGGTATTTCTCTTTCGGTGATAAAACTAGAAATAAAGTGAGAAAACCTGAAGATATATAACAAGAAAATATCTGGACATGGTGGCACACACTTGTAATCCCAGTACTTGGGAGACAGAGACAGCAAGACTAGCCTCAGCAACTTAGTAAGGCCCTGTTTCAAATAAACAAACAAACAAACAAACAAACTGGGCGTGGTGGCGCACGCTTGTAATCACAGCATCTGGGAGGCTGAGACAGGAGGCTTGGGGTTTGCAGCCAGCCTCAGCTACTTAGTGAGGCCCTTCTGCAACTTTGTGAGACCCTGTTTCAAAATAAAAAATAAAATATAGGACAGGGGGTATAGCTCGGAGGTAGGATACCCCTTGGTTCCATCCCCAGACCTGCCAAAAATAAAAATAAATAAATAAATAAAAATAAAACAGGATGGGACGTATTCAGAGGTAGAGTATCCCTGGGTTCAATCCCCCGTACAACACACACACACACACACACACACACACACACACACACACACACAATTAAATAGCGGTACAAGAAGATGTTTTGCTGTGGATGAGATATGAGGGGCTTGGTGGAGCAGTGAAGGCTTTTGGATGCTGGGAATACATTGTTTTTGAATCTCTATGTTAGCCACATACCTGCAATCCCAGTTTCTGTGAGGCTGAGAGAGGAAAATCACAGGTTTGAGGCCAGCCTCTGCAATTTAGCGAGGCACTGTCTCAAAAGAAAAAAGAAAAACGGTTGGGGGTGTAGCTTAGAAGTAGAATTCCCCTGGCTATAATCTCCAATAACACACACACACACACACACACACACACACACGCACGCACGCACACACACACGGTATGTTTTCTGTGCATTTACTTTATTAGTATTGTCAGTTAAACTGGATATTTTTTACTTTATATGCTTTTTCTTATGAGTTTTATATTCTAGCCAAAATTAAACAATTCTCTTTGGAGAAAGTTTCTGCTTATCTGTAAACTGAGCGAATCAGTAGGTGTTTAAAACTCCACCCTTTACAAGAGTACTCTTTTGTAATGTTCGTCATATAGACCTAATCATCACATTCATAATGAAAACCATCTTCCCTTTTCTCTCTTCTCTTTTCTCTCTTCCCTTTTCTCCCTTTTCAAAGGTCTTGAAAGAAAACAAGAGAAGAAGAAAGGTACATAGAAAGGACACGTTTGGTGGATTTTCGTGGTCAACTCCCCAAAACTTTGACTCGTTCCAAGTCCTTGCATTGACGGGGTCTTCCAGGATGCCACCAGCGTCCTAGGACAAAGACAGGCCATTGCGGGTAAACAAGTGGGTTAAATTGAGGCTGTCATCTGGATCTCAGATGGAGGCCTGATGTCCTGTGATGAACCATGCCACACGTAAGTGACTAGTTTTCGGTTTGGTAAACCAAGTGTGTCTTCTCTGAATGGATACGTAAGGCGGACTTAGGGCCAAAGCCACCCAGCTCTTTCTCTCCTGTTCTATCCCTGTTGTAGCCGTAGGGAAATGTGTTGCGGTTCGGCTATGGACAGTCATCGCCAGCACGATGCGTGGATGGGGCTGCTCCATTGCAGCTGTTATTTTTATAGAGAAGCTTCAGATAAACACTTGGCCCCACTTCACAACCTAGAACTACCTTTCGCACTTCTGAGAAATTGTTCAACCTTTTAAACGTCCAATTTGAAGTAACAGTCAATTAAAAAGATATAAAATATCTTTACAATGCAAGCTCAATTTCTCCCCTGACATATATTCATCTTTTCTGTGCTTAGGGGCCAGCATTACGATGTGTCACTTGTGTGTGAACGGCAGAGAGGACGAACTTTCCAACACTCTGCTGCTGACAGACACTTCAATAGCGCCCAAACCGGAAGTCCTTCTGTGTCTGACCGGCACCAGCCACTGGGTTCCTGTCTGGCAGCAGCAGCAGCTCCTCAGATGCTAGGAGCATGGTAGGCTCACCTTCTTTCTGTCCTTTCTATATAACTTAACCTCACATGTGGGCAATTATATTTGTGGTTCCTTCTGCCTGAAATGCTTTGATCAGATGGTTGACTGGTTCTTTCTTACTAGTCAGCTCTACATCCACAGGAGCCATTCCTCCCCAACCATCCCAAGCCACCCTTCACTCTCTCCCACAAGAAAGCCAGCTTCTAACACTTACCACAATCTCATGCCTAACTTGGCATGGTGGCACAGCCTGTAATCCCAGTACTTAGGAGACTGAGACAGGAGGAACCCAGGTTCGAGGTCAGCCTCAGCAAACCAGCAAGACCTTATTTCAAAATAAGAAAATAAAAAGGGCTGAAGATGTAGCTCACGGGTGAAATGTCACTGTACCATAATAAAATAACAATGATGTATTCTTATTTTTTTGTTATCTGTCTCTCCCACATGAAAGCAACCTTCTTTGTTTTGTCGAATCTCCGTTGACTCAGCTCCTAGAAAGAGGCTGGCACAGGTGTTCAGTAAACATTACTAAGCTATCACGTCTTTTGTTGTTGTTGTTTAGTACCAGGAATCGAACCCAGGGGCATTGTACCTCTGAGCTATACCTCCCAGTTCTTTCTGTTTTCATTCCTTGAACAGGGTTTCACTAAGTCACTCCTCAAACCTGTGATCCCATTCTTCCAGCCTCTCATGTACTGGGATTGCAGGTCTGAGCCACTCCATCTGTCTTACATGTCTTTTCTCTCTTGCTCTTGTTTGTTTTTTCCGGGTACTAAGTAGTAGGGGTGTTCTGGAGAAGCTCAGAATATCCAAAGGTCCATTAGTCTAGTTATAAAGGTCCTCAGCTGGGCGTGGTGGCCCACGCCTATACTTGTCCCAGTACTTGGGAGGCTGAGGTAGGAGGATCACAGGTTCACAGCCAACCTCAGCAACTTAGCCCCTCAGAAACGTTGTGAGTCTCTATTTCAAAATAAATAATAAAAAGGTCTGGAGGTATAGCTCAGAGGGAAAATGTCCCTGGATTATTCCATCCCCAGTACAAAAAAAAAAAAAAAAAGTCTTCATGTAGAAGATCAGAGAAGAAAGTGGAGTGTGAGAACCTTGGTCAGCCCTTGGGTGTCAGGAAATGAGAGCTCATACCTTCCCCGGACCCACCACCACCTTCCTACCCATCCGTCCTGGCACAGCTAAATAAAATATTTTCTTGATCATCCCCAACAAACATTGGAAAGTGAAATACATGTGTAATTCATTAGTCCAGGGGCTCTCGGTCACTTCTAATAGAAGCACTCCTGACACAGCTTCATTAAGCCAGCTGAAGGATGGGCCTCCTCCTGCAGTCACAGGGTGCTCTGCCTTGTTCAGGCCTGGGCGGGGCTGAGCTGGTGAGTGGCCCCAGCTAAGGGAGAAGCAGCGCCCGAGGAGACAGCAGTGGGGACCAGCTCCCCTCCGGGATGGGATCTGTGTTTCTCCTGCCTTAGAGGCCTGGGGCTGAAATGGAAACTCCTAGGTAAACAGAACGGTCTGGACAGTGGTGGTCCTGTCTGCCCCAGGCTGAAGACTTGGAGTTGGTGGCTGTTCCTTCCGAATCGTGGATCTGGCGCCACACGAGGAAGCCCCACACATGCTAGTTCATAGGGCCTGCTGCAGGCCTCAGTTCAAGGCCTGAAGTCTACCAAGAATTCTTTGAGCAGCATGTTCTAGAATTTGCCTTCTTTCTCTTTTCTCTTCTCCTCTCTTCTCTTCTCTCCTCTCCTCTCCTTTCTCTTCTCTTCTTTTCTCCTCTTCTCTCTTCTCTTCTCTTCTCTTCTCTTCTCTTCTCTTCTCTTCTCTTCTCCTCTCTTCTCCTCTCCTCTTTGCTCTCTCCTTTTCTCTCTTTTGGTACTGGGAATTGTACCCAGGGGTGCTCTATCTCTGCGCTATTTCTCAGCCCTTCTTCTTTTTTTTAAATTTTGAAACAGGGCCTCACTAAGTTGTTGAGCCTCTTGCTAGGTGGCTGAGGCTGACCTGGAGCCTGGGATCCTCCTGTCTGTATTTTGAATGCGAATTGGGGGTGATCTGCCTTAGGGGTGTAAGCTGAATAGAGGTAGTGAAGGAAGGACTCCTTGCTGTCACAGCAGGATAACTGCATTGCTTTTCCAAGTAGCAAGTTAAAGACAATAATATACTTATTTTCCCTCTTTTTGCATTTCTGGCCTAAGTCTTTGGACTCAAAGATGGCTAGGAAATAGGATTGATAGTTAGTAATGATAATAACATATGTCAAGTCCTTATAATGCTCCAGAAACTTCCCCCAGCACAGTATAGTAATTCATGTGAGGCTCTTAAGGAACAAAAGAGGTAAGTGCTTGTTACTTGCCTTTTATGGATGAGGAAACTTCGGTAGAGTAGTTAAGGAATTTGCCCAAGTGTATTTGCTAGTAACTAGTATCAGAACCTAGATGTGGGCCAGGCATGGTGGCACATGCCGGTAATCCCAGTATTGGGGAGGCTGAGACAGGAGGATTTCAGGTTCAATGCCAGCCTCAGGAACTTAGTGAGGCCTACAGCAATTTAGTAAAAACACTTTCAAAATAAAAGGAGCTAGGGGAGTAGCTTAGTAGAATGACCCAGGTTCAATCCCCAGTACACACACACACACACACACACACACACACACACATACACACACACACGCATGCACACACACGAACAAGTTGGATTAAAAGGATTCTTCTAGCTTTAGTATAATAATTTCAAGATAAGTGTCTTCTTCATTTTTTTCTATTTTATTTTTAAATTTCAAAACAGGGTCTATAACTAAGTGGCTAAGGTTGGCCCTAAACCTGTGATCCTCCTGTCTAAGCCTCCCAATTACTGTATTACAGGCAACCATGCGCAGAAACTTTCTTCTTTTAAGAAGAAAAGCGTAGGAGTAAACTAAAAGAGGTTGCAATAATATTTTCCCCTTTTATATTTTTATAGTAAAATATGCATAAGAAGTAATTTTTGTCTATAGTAACAAGTCCCCAAATTTAAAATGTAGCACACGCCAGGTATGTTGGTGAACATTTGTAATCCCAGTACTTGGGAGGCTGAGACAGGAGGACCGGGGTTTGCAGCCAGCCTCAGCTACTTAGTGAGGCCCTTCTGCAACTTTGTCAGACCTTGTTTCAAAATAATGAATAAAAAAATGGGCTGGGAGTGTAGCTCAGAGGTAGAATGTCCCTGGGTTCCATCCCCAGTACCACAATAAATAAATAAATAAATAAATAAATAAATAATAAAATATAGCACTAAAAGATTTCTCCTTGTTGCTTTTTATCAGCTGCTCTCAGAGAACAATGTGAGATAGCAAGTATGGATGGGAATTTAGTCTTGGGGTAGTAGAAGAGAAACACTATCTCCAAAAAAGGTACTGAAAATTCACTAATTCAATAAAGCCCTCACCTATGCCCAGCTCCTCTTTTTTTGTTTGTTTTTGTGGTATTGGAGATGGAACTCAGAGGCAGTCTACCTTTGAGTTACACCCCCAGCCCTATTTTTTATTCTTTATTTTGAAACAGGATCTCACTGAATTGCAAAGAGCCTCACTAAGTAGCTGAGGCTGTCCACGAACCACGATCCTCCTGTCTCAGCCTCCCGAATGCTGGGATTACAAGTGTGCACCACCACGCCCGGCCCAGCTCCTCTTTTTTTTTTAAAAAAAGTGCATGAACCTTTAGTAAGAAGAGTGTGGAAACCCCGGCGCTTATCTCTGAGCTCCTCACATGTTCAATCTCTCTGACCTCCCAGCTCTTTCTCATCCAGAAACTTTTTTCTTCTTAAAGGAGAAACTAACCGGGCAGGTATCCAAGGGTCTTCCTGCTGCTGTCTCCTGCCTCTCTCTGGGTTTGGGTTACTCTTTCTCCCCTTGAAAGGAAAGTGGAGGGAGAGACCGACTACACTGGACCAGAACAGAAGAGAGTTTGGGCTGGTCAGTGTCGGGGTCTCTCTTCTGACCTTATATATCTTCTACTGTGGCTTGGACTGTCTGCTATGGTCAGAAAGAGCCCCATGACATTGCTCCATAGGGCAGGGAGGAGGAAGGTATGGTGGCACACGCCTGTAATCCCAGTACTTGGGGGGGGGGGCTGAGATAGGAGGATCGTAGGTTCTAGGCCAGCCACAGCAATTTAGCAAGATCTTATTTCAAAATAAAGGACAAAATAGGACTGGGGTGTAACTCAGAGGCAGAAAGGGCTGGGTGTGACTCAGAGATAGAAAGAATGCCCCTGGGCTCAATCTCTAGTACCACAAACACATAAATGAGGCAGGAGACGCATCTTACCCCACATAGGACAGTTTGGTCATATCTGTGTTTAGGGTCTATTTTTTAATTCACAGACATGTTGGGATTCTAAATCTCATCTCTCATTAGCTCCTCTGTGTATGTACCCAAGATGTCAATTTATAGAGCTCTACATTTAGCTTTGGAGAGACTGGGCATACACATTTAGCCCAATGCTGCTTCTGCCCCCCAAGGGGCCGAGTTGGGGTGGGGGGATGCAGTGTGACCTGACCTGCTAAAAACAGCTTTGAAAGAGGTATCTGAAGATTTTTCCTCTTGGAGTTTAGGAATGACCTTAATTATCTAGACACAGAGCTTTAAAACTCAAGGAGACCGGCTTGCCATCAGCCAATCATCAATCTATTTTCACACAAAGCCCTTCCCAGGGCTCTGCCGAGGTCCTGCCCCTCCATAGACTCTGAATTACTATGCTGGGCAAGGCTCAGGGACAAGGCTGATGGGTGAGTAGGAAGAAAATAACTCTGCCAGCTGGATTGAAGAAAAAAGTCACGTAAATTTGTGCAAACACATAATTCATAGACCTACCAGAGTCTCCAAAGCAACAACAGCAGAGTTGCCCAGTACAGGAAGGAATTGCTCAGTTACTTTTTGAAGGCCATGTGAGGCAGTTGTTGTTGTCTGAAGCACCTGCATCTGTGGGCAAAGGGAATGACTACAGGTTGCCTCTGGACTCTAGAAATCTTACTCTGGCCCTGACACATCATTTTCCCAGGTCACTGAGCCTCAGGACTCCCGGATGCCAGGACTTAGAAACTCTGATCCAGTTTTCCCACTGAACAGAGATCACTACTGGGGAAAAAAAACATAAGAAAACTCTTGGTGTTATACATTCTCAACATTCTGTCCTTAGCCTTTAGAAAATACAAACTAGCCGGGCGTGGTGGCGCACACGTGTAATCCCAGCATTCGGGAGGCTGAGACAGGAGGACCATGGTTCGCGGACAGCCTCAGCTACTTAGTGAGTCCCTTCACAACTTAGACCCTGTTTTAAAATAAAAGAATAAAAAATAGGGCAGGGGGTGAGGTCAAATGCCCCTGGATTTCATCCCCAGACCCTACAAAAAAAAAATACAAACTATTACTTTGCATATTTCTACAAAGTTCTTTGCTATAGAAATTTTAGATGCTACCATTATATTCCTGTTTTCCTGATGTACCTATAAGTTTCTATATGTTGATAATCCAATATCATCATCATCATCACCAAAATCACCTCATACAGAATTGTCCATAGATAATGTTCTAAAGCTATTACAGAGCTGGATGCAGCGGTACAGACCTGTAATCCCAGTACTTGGGAGGCTGAGATAGAAGGATCATAGGTTCAAGGTCAATCTCAACAACTTAGTGAGACCTTGTCTCAAAATAAAAAATTTATCTCTTCTTTTGTGAAGTGTCTATTTAGTTCATTTGCCCATTTCTTTTTTTTTTTTTTAAGGGGAGTAAAAGGTTTATTGGAAGCAGCAGGGAATAGGGCAAGGGTGGCTGAACACCCCCAAAGGGGCTGGAACTCGGGGTCCAGCAGCTGCCTTCAGGACAATACTTGAGAGTAGCCCAAGCCGAATTGCCTTCAGGTGCAGGCTGCTTTCTTCCAGAGTCCACGGGATCTGCCAGAAAAGAGGTACAGGTCACCCCTAGGGGCCTGGTCAGCCATGATGTCCAGCAGAGGCCTTCAGGTCACTACTCGAGAGTCGCCTTCAGGACAATACTTGAGAGTAGCCCAAGCCAGTTGCCTTCAGGTGCAGGCTGCTTTCTTCCAGAGTCCTCACGATCTGCCAGAAGGGAATAGAGAAAAGTAGCCGAACACCCCATAGGGGCGGTCGGAACTCCAGGGTCCAGTAGCTGCCTTCAGGGTCACTACCCGAGTGTCACCCGAGCCAAGTGCCCATTAGTTGCAAACTACTTTCTCCCAGAGTCCACGCGATCTGCCAGAAAAGAGGTGCAGGTCACCCCTAGGGGCCTGGTCAGCCATGATGTCCAGCAGAGGCCTTCAGGTCACTACTCGAGAGTTGCCCGAGCCATGTGCCCTCAGATGCACTCTGCCTTCTCTCAGGGCCAACATGACCTGACCTGCGAGAGAGAGAGAGAACAGCTCCCCAAAGGGGGAGGGGGTCCCGAGTGGGAAGTCCCCCCTGCCCATTTCTTGATTGGGTTGTTTGTTTTGCTAGTGTAGAGTCTTTTGAGCTCTTTGTATATTCTGGATATTAGCCCCCTATCAGAATGGTGGCTGGTAAAGATCCTTTCCCATTCTGTAGGCTTCCTCTTTAGGTTATTGATAGTTTCCTTTGATGAGAAGAAACTTTTTAGTTTGATGCTATCCCACTTGTTTATTCTTGCTTTAATTTCCTGAGCTTTGGAGGTTTTGTTGAGAAAGTTACTGCCTGTGCCAATATGTTGTAGTGTTGAACCTATGCTCTCCTCTACTAACTTCACAGTCTCAGGTCTAATTTCTAAGTCTTTGATCCATCTTGCATTGATTCCTGTGTTTGGTGAGATATAGGGGTTTAGATTCATCTTTTTACAAATGGTTATCCAGTTCTCCCAGCACCACTTGTTGAAAAGGCTATCTTTTCTCCAGTGTATGTGTTTGGCCCCTTTGTCAGAGATTAATTGACTAAAGATGTGTGGGTTTGTTCATGTATCTTCTATTCTAATCCACTGGTCAGTATATCTGTTATTGTGCCAGTACCATGCTGTTTTTACTACTATTGCTCTATAGTATAGTTTGAAGACTGGGATTGGAATGCCTCCTGCATGTTTCTTATTGTTAAGAATTGCTTTGGCTATTCTAGGTCTTTTCTTTCTCCATATAAAGTTCATGATAGACACTTCACAAAAGAAGAGATACAAAGGGCCAATAGATACATGAAAATCTATTCTTCATCACTGGCCATCAGGGAGATGCAAATCAAAACTACACTGAGATTCCATCTAACCCCAGTCAGAGTAGCAAGCATAAAGAAATCAAACAACAAATGCTGGTGAGGATGTGGGGAAAGAGGAACTCTTTTACACTGTTGGTGGGAATGCAAACTAGTTCAGCCACTATGGAGATCTGTGTGGAGATTCCTAAGAAAGGTGGGAATAGATCCACCATATGATCCAGCTATACCACTCCGGGGTATCTTTCCAAAGGGGTTGAATTCAGAGAAATACAGCAATGTATGCATACCTATGTTCATAGCAGCACAATTTGTAATAGCCAAAATATGGAACCAACCCAGATCTCCATCAACAGATGAATGAATAGCAAAACTTTGGGAAATACACACAATGGAATTCTATTCAGCCATAAAGAAGAACAAAATTATATCATATGCAAGAAGATGGAAAGCCCTGGAGAGCATTATGTTAAGTGAGATCAGCCAAGCACAGAAGGAGAAGGTACATATGTTTCCTCTAATATGCCCAAACTAGGAAACACAGAGGATACCAGTGGGGCTCCAGATAATGGAGGGGAAATATCAGCAAAGTTTGAATGGAAAGATAGGAGAGGAGGAAGGCTGATCTTGATTAATGAGGGTCTACATCTGAATATGTGTAAAATTATGAATATGACATGGATAACCTAGACAACCATTGGTGAGAGGGGGGAAGGGAAAACGGGGGCGGGGGGGGAGAGGGCACCAAATACAGTTTAAATGTATACTATTTATGTTCAATAAAAAAATTGTTAAAAGAAAAAAAATTAAAAATAAAATAAAAATATTAAATTCCAAAAAATAAATAAAATAAAATAAATTAAATAAAAAATAAAAAATTTAAATAGGGTTGGGGATGTTGCCCCTGGGTTCAATCCTCAGTACCACAAAAATAAAATAATAAGATAAAATAAAGTTATTACATATGACCATTAATTCTTTACCAAAACCCTATTATTATCCTTCAGATGAGGCAACTGAGTCGCAGAGACACAAAGAAATTAGTTGGCTTGTCCGAGGCCACATTGAAATTCAAATCTAGCCATTTTTGTTCCAGAAATGTATTTGTCATGACCATAATATACGACCTCTCAAATTCATATACACCGTAAAGACCATATAGACATTCGTATAGACTCCAGAGCTTCTTTAAGTATTATTCAGGGATTTCTCAAGCCAAATTAAAGAGGACCACATGTGTGCATATTATTTTTATGTGTCAAAAATCTGTAGGCTATTCTTAAGGAATCTGTTTACCTTATATTTTCCTTTTGTCATTATGTTGAAGGGATAATTTATTGATGTTTCAACTCCATTCCTTTCTATACTCTCTTAACCTCTTCATTTTTTACTGAGTTAATTTTTTTTTCAAGCCAGAAGTGTTTGTAGGTATAAAGAGGTCAGAGGTCAAGCAAGGAGGGACAGAGACACCAGTAGACATTTCTGCTGGTTTGGTAAATTTTCATGATTTCCAGTTGTACGGATATTTTTCTTCTGATAGCTTTAGGATAGCATTTGAATAAGGCCATTGTAGAAAGTTATACACTGTTTTATCAATAATCTTTTGAGAAGATCATTTTCTCTCCTGCAAAATAGAGATTCTACAAGTCCCCTTGGTACTATCTTCCATAGCCCACATATTTATAGTTAGGAAATTCTTTCTAATGTCTATTCAAAATTCTTTTTTTCATAGCCATTTAGCTGTGAGGGGGGGAAAAAAGAACTTTTTGGGTGGAGCTGGGGTACTAGGGATTGAATCCTACATTCTCAGACCTATTTTATTTTGAAACAAGTTCTTACTAAATTGCTGACAGCCTCACTATGTTGCTGAGGCTGGCCTTGAACTTCTGATCCTTGAACCTATCTCAGCCTCCCAAGTACTGGGGTTGTTAGCATGTGCCACCACACCTAGCTTAGAAAATGGATTTGTAATAATGCTTCTATGAGCAGTGTTGCATACTGCCTTTGAGTTCTTGTGTTTGCAGTAAGAGTTGCCCCATCCATTTTTTTCTCTTTTGGATACAAGGGGTAGTCATATAAGATGGATTTTTCTTAAAATCCAATTTTATGGCCAGGTGTGATGGCATGCCACATGCCTGTAATCCCAGGACTTGGGAGGCAGCAACAGGAGGATCATAGGTTCGATACCAGCCTCAGCAACTTAGTGACATCCTGTTTATAAATAAATAAATAAATAAGCCTGAGATTATAGCTTGGAAATAGAATGACCCTGGGTTCAATCTTCAGCACACACACAAAAATAAGTAAAGTAGAATCTGATTTTCTCATCATAGGTGAACTTGAATTTCACCTTGTCTTGTAGAAATAGGAAATCAAAAGAAGATTTGTTTTCTACATTATTTCAAAATTGGTGGGGTTTTCAAATGACAGGATCTAAATATTTGCCCTGTACTGAAGACAAGTAGCTCCAACAAGAATCTTGGACCGACCCAAAGACCTGGTTCTTCAGAGATCCCTGGGCAAATCCCTGCCTTACAGCCAAAATGGAAAGTCCATCCTCCACTCAGCTTTTTGAAACTCAGTGGACCAACTGTGACGAGACCCGGGCCATAGGTGCACCCCAAACTCAGCCCAGTGAAGCTCCTTCCTTCTGAGCTTGGCAGCTGCCGTCCAACAATGCACACACTGAATGTGAACTGGTCCTCGATGTGGAGGCGTGTGGGAAGTTGGGAAGAGGGCCTGCTAAGACCCAGGGGGACGATCTCCTGCCTCGGCTCCTTGCTGCCCAGGTAGGTGTCACCAGGCAGTGAGAACAGCTGCCCTTCACCATGTCCAGGGACCCCTTCTGAAAGCTTTGCCAAGGACCGGCATGTCACCACGCCGGCGAGGAAGCGTGCCCCCTCCTGAACGTAGTTCTGTTGCGCTCCCAGGTGAGAAAATGTCTCTGGCAGAAAGAAAGAAGTAAGGGCCTGAAGAATCCTTGAAAGACCACGAGGCCCATGGGGAGGAGAGAGCAGGCTGCCCCTTCTGCTCGCCATTCCTCTCCCCAGGGCTGCTCCGGCAGCAGAACCAGATGGAAATGTCCCCTAACGCAGCGGGTTTTCTTCATCCCCGTCCACACTCCTGTCTTATATCGTGAGGCTCCTTGGCAACAACATGCAGAGGTTCTTTTCATTTTTAATTGAATCCTAAGAGGTATATATATTCTTTTTCCAGAGGTGCCAGCTTTAAGTAATTACTAGAATCCCCAACAGGGCTCATCAGAGATTCATAGAAAATAAAGATGGAGGAGAAGCGCTTACCCGGTGGGTTTCTGTCATTCTGCTAGGGGGCTCTTGCAATCCAGGGCAGAGAGCACAGTGCTTGTTGGCATTGAAGGCTATTAATAGGAGTCTTGAAATAAATCCTTGGCCCAGTGAGATAAGAGACACTGATTTCACTGCCTGGGTATCTCTCCTCTGATGATCAGACACCTCCCCTTTCATCAGCTGTTTATCAAAATCAGATTAGTAGAAGAATAATCAGATCAGAATTGTTTGGGCTTGCCTCAGTCTTGAATTACAAATGACTTTCATGTGCTGCCTGAGCTGAGCGCCGTGACCTATAGATGAACTAGCCTTTGTATCCCTGCACCTCTGCCGAGCTTAGAATTCCCCAGAGACCACAAAGCCTGAGGTCTCACTGGGGATCCTGTCGGGATAGGTGAGGGAGGCTGGTGGGGGCTGCGGGGCTCTGTGGGTAGTAGAGTCTATCTTTGTGATAAGTCATAAGTCACTAATGGGTTATTCTGAGCTCTCCCAAGCGGAAGACAATGGATCATTTAGTAGGCTGTGGAGTTACGTAAGATGTCTGTTTCCAAACAAAGAGAAGGCAGGACACCCAGCCAGAGGGCTGAGTCCAGGAGGCTGTGTGGTCTGGTGGTTCCAGGGAGAGACGTGGGGCCAGGGCTTCCTGGGTTCAGCTACCAGCCCGAGACTGACTCAGGGGGCGGACCAGAGCCAAGTCTCTTGGCTTGAGGCAGATAGACTGTAAAACCAGGAGACAAAACCGCAGGTCTGTGCTCAAGGACTCAGGGGAAAAACACATTTTAGAAATTTTAAATTAAAAAGAAAGAAAAGATCACCCTGTTAAGTTACAATTGGGGATTTTTTTTTTTCCCAACAAGAAACTGGCATTTTTTTTCTACGTATTGGCCACACATCCTCCTCTGGGCAGCAGTGAAGCCGAGCCAACATCTGAGGGTGTTCTGTGTAGGATGAATAGAGAAGCCCGGGGGTCTGAGCAGAGTCAGTCAACCTTGGAGAGCTGTCACGAGTACAGCTCAGGGCACCGGGTGCTGGGGGCAGAGAAGTTCTGCATGAATTCTCCCCTTCTCCTCATCTTGTCTTCCACAGGAAAATGTCCGCTGAAGCTGTGGAAGGGAAAAATCCCTTCCCTCTGACTTTCTGGCTGCCTCTCTTCAACCAGTCTGAGCAGAGGTTTGCTCAAATGTGACCAGCAGCCTGCGTGGCTGCCGATGCAGAGCAGAGCTGAGGCTGATGGGAGAGGGTCTTCAAGTGCCCCTGCTCTATTGCTCTGCGATCGTCCTGGCCAGACAGAGCAAGTGGCTCTGTTAGGCAGGTCTCTACTGGATTTCTCTGGATCTGAAACAGGTTTGCTGATCTTTAGAAACAGCCTAGTAAAGTGAAACCAATATTTACAGGGATGTCTGTATTAACCACTAGCATTTGAGAGCTTAGTAGAGTCTCAAAAAAATGGGATAGAGGAAGGAAGGGCAGATTTGCTGTGGAATGGGTGAGGGGTCTCTTCTTCTCAAGAGTAGAGAGAACCCAAGAGAGGAAAAAGAAAACCAGATGCGGAGGTCCCTGTCTTGGTAGTTTTCCCGGAGCTGTCTGGAACAACCTTTAAAGTCAGGTGGTGGGTGGGTGTGAGGGTTGCATCAGAATCCAACCCGAGTCAAGCCAAATGGAATCCGGGTTTGCACTTGTGGTCACCTCATCCAGCCCCAAATATGCTCCTGATGTCATGCCCGAGCGCCTGCTCCCAGCCATTGGTTAAACAGCCGAGCTCATGTCTCGTCCTGAACATCCCTTATTAAGAGGAAGCAAGTCCTTTCTCTTTTTGAAATTGTATACCATCCTTTGTCATTTTATTGCAATTCAAGAGGGGAAAAATTAATGAAAGATTAAAGTCATATGAGGTAAAGCTATCTGAGGGAACATGGCCTATTTGGTGAGAGTACCTGAAGTCTAGCCCCGGGGAAAGAGAATTTAAAATAACCCACTGAGGTCCGTGATGGTTGTAATGGCACACTTTTCATTCTGGCTTCTCTGTTTTTGACGATTCACTGTGGCTGGCACATCACTTTCAGGCCTTTCCTGGGACACTGATGGCCTAATAGTTGTGTGTTTAGCACAATGGAGGAGACCAATTGGGAGTGGATTTCACAAGATTGCATCCATCTTCTCTGGTCACAGTGCCCCTGTCCCTCAGGGTCCTTGAGTCATCCTCTCGCTCTCTACAATCATCGCTGGTCAGGCAGAGATAACACAGTGAGAGTTTCTGGAGAGAAGGGGATGAGGAGAAAGTCAGAGTAAAGAGGGCAATCTGCCCAGCGAGGGGTCGTCCGAAGTCTTCACGTTCAGGACTCCAAAGTACGCACTGACCTCTTGTGCTTCAGTCCTCTGTTGGGGGTACCCAAGTCTCTTTCACAATTCCTGGAAGCATTAGGCAGGCCCTGTTCCACCTCGGGGTCCTTGTCTTTCTCTAAAACACGTTCCCATGTGGAAGAGGAATGACTAGCGTGTGTCCCACACGTGAGACTGCAGGCCTCCTGTCCCCCTCCATGGCCAGAGGGGCATGTAAAACCAAAGACTTTGTATTTTTTTAAAATCTTTGTTCTTGGAATTAGTGCTATAATATCTGCTTTTTTAAAAAAAAACACAGATGAATAATATCTTTTACATCCCTTTGATTAAAGAGTCTTTCCCAAACAAAAAGACATCCCCAAAGAAAAACGACTACCTCGAAGTATCCATGCTTTAGAAGGGACAATAAATATACATAGTATTAGTTGAACAAAATGAAAGAATAAATTGTCTCTTAGCTGTCATCTCCATGGGAGTTTTATTTTCACTCATGATTTTAATTTTAAAAATGCAATGTAATACCTAATATTAGTCCTATAATATACTTTATAAAAACTAACTTATAAAACATGAATATGTCCAATGAAAAAGATACAATAATTTATCATAATCTATTAAGATGGACAGGTTCTATCAAGAGAAAAAGTATATTCCCAGCTATATAGTTTCAATAATTAAATTGGCCACATATTGCCCTCTTAGCACAGTAGGCAGTGCATCAGTCTCATAAATTGGCCACAAATTTAAACATTCATGTTAGAGCTAGTTGTGGTGGCGCACACTTGTAATCCCAGTAATTGGGATGGTGAATCAGGAGGAGCATGGGTTTGAGGCCAGCCTCAGCAACTTAGACCCTGTTTCCAAAGGGGGAAAAAAAAAGACAAAAATTCATGTTAATTTTGTCATATCCAGCCTGGAGAATGAAGTCCCATTTGGTGTTTCCTGACTAGACTCAAAAGTAAAGCTCTTATGACTCTTGAGTGAGAATCAGTGACCCAGAAACCAGCTTGATGGCTGGTTTTCAAATACATGAGGGAGCATACACTTGACCCTAGCATATAGCAGACTGATACTATGCAAAAGCTCAATAAAGACTCATTTTAAGAAGCTGGGATGAAACATGTTTCTGTCACACTGTTGGGAGCAGGGTGAGTAACTAGAGCGATGTCTCAGGTTTTCCTTCTACCTGGGAGAAGAACTGAGAGAAGAGGAACACATTAAAAAATGTCCACACAGGGAAACCAAGAAGTAGGGATCCAGCCAGCACAAAAAAACTGTGCACCCTGGTCAATGAAAGTTGGTCCTATTTTATTTTAAAAGCAGAATTTCTGTCTGAGACCCATTTAGTCATCTTTCTGGTTTACAAAAAGAACATCGTCAAAGGGGACAGCAAAACAGAGCTGCTTTTCTAGTTTAGTGTGAGAAGTGTCACGGGCTACATCGAATCAGCTACAGAAAAAATAAACCAAATGTGTACTTGGCGCTCTCTGCGAGCCCATCTATTTGCTAAGTGCTATTTCATTTAGCCTTCCCCATGCTGCTCCGAGGCAGTTCGATTTTTGTCTATTTTACATAAGAGGAAACTTAAAAAAAAAAAACAACAAATTGCTTTTCCAAAGTCACGCTGCCAATAAATGGCAGACAGACTTCCCAGCCTGGGACCAACAGCCTTACCATGAAGACCAGCAAGTCCACTCAGGGTGTCCTGAACTGTTACCCCTTTCTTTTTTTTGCATTATACAGGCTTTTCTAACAACAAGAACCGCTGCATCTTACATTATAATTAACTCTTCAAATTGCCTCAGAGTTGGTAAGAGGGAGTTCTTGGACTTGAAATGGAAAAGGCCAAATGGGCCACGTGTACCCCACACTTTGTGTTTGTTTGTTTTTGTTTTTTGTGGTATTGAGGGTTGAACCCAGGGACATTCAACCCCAGCCCTGATTTATTTATTTATTTATTTATTTATTTATTTATTTATTTATTTATTTTGAAATAGGGTCTCGCTAAATTGCCAAGACCGACTTCAAATCTACAGTCCTCCTGTCTCACTCTCCCAAGTACTGGGATCACTGGCATGTGCCACCACACCTCACATGAATCCCATCCTTTAGGCCACACTTTATTCGAATTAACTGGTACAAATTAAGAATCAACATTACAAGTCCCTTTCAAAAGAATTTTTCTAGTTCAGACTCTGCCTGGGGAGTAATTACTACTTTGACTTCTATGATATAGGCAGAGTGCCCAGACAGGGAAAAGTCCTGGGACAGAGTCAAAATGATTCGGTTCTTTTCTATTCCTTATCCAGATTTTTAAAGTAAACACTAACCTGATTTTGTGTCACTTTAAAGCATATCTCAATGCAGCATTTACAGAGATTATGAAAATTTTATTAATAAAGCCTGCATTATACACACTCCTTTTAAAAACAGGCACCTCTACCACGTAGAAGCACTTCATAATCTACACACTATTTGTTCGAGGCCAGAAGAATCAGACCACAACACCAATGCACAGACCAATATTCTTGAAGGGGGATAATCATTCGAGATAATAAAGTACTAGAAAATGAGAAGAAACAAACGAAGGTATCCATTTCAAGGGCCCAACCACTAAGTTTTCATCCAAATGAAAATTCTCACCACAAATCAATATATTTGGCAATCACATGTCTTGAAAAGACAGAGTACATCTAAAATCATGATAGAGTTTTTTAAGTGTAAGAAGAACTGTCAGCCAGCAGATCAACAGAAATGTATGTCCACAGAGCGGTGAGTCAGAGATAAACACTAGAAAACATAAAGGTAAGTTTTTTGCACAGAAATGACTACATTTGCAGGGTAGGGCAGTTTTTTTGTTTTTCATTATTTTCCAGTAACCCTTTCCCACGGCTGTCCCTCAGAATCTCCCTTGAATATCCTGTACCCTAGCCTTTACTACAATTTCTTAAATGTGTTCCAGATACTGCACGTGAGAAGGAAAGTACAAGAATGTTAAAAGAGCTTCATGTCTTGGACAGGAGCAGAAAACACATATATAATGAATTTTCCCAGCCAGAACCACATAGTGATGCGTGCAGCTGGAAACCCCATAGAAGACATCATCCGCACTTTTAATCCAAAGAGGGGGAGAAGTTGGGCCTGTTACTTGACTATAGTTCCCAGGGCCCCCGGTATAGCTGTATTTTTAGGCTTGGCTCCAAGGCACTGCCTACGCAAGTTTGGATGGAGCCAGGGAGGCACAGATGGTGATCACGTGAGGCACAGACCGATCGAGTGGGCTCCCTTACGACGTCTGTGCATCTAGGCTGCTGTATTCCTCCTATTTCAAGTCCTGCCAAGTCCTGGCTGTTCCCCTTCTCTCCAAAGTCTTGATTCATTGAATTCTCCTGAAGGAGGTGAGAAAGGAAGAGGATTGCACAAATCTTACTGTTCCGTGGTTTAGGAGTGACAGTCACCATGTTGGCTCTCTGTCAGATTTTCAGTGTAACACTTTGCTAAGTGTAAAGCTGCCTATCTGTTCCTTTTTTGCTGCCCTTATTGTAACTTCAATATTTGCAAAACATAACATCAAAATACTTCAAATCCAGCCCAAAGCAGTTGGTTGTTCATGCAACACAAGTCTTATACACATCAATATACAATGAGCTCTCCATAAAGGAATCTTTTCTTTCTTTTTTCATTTTTTCCCTTTTTATTGACAATTTTTTTTCTCTTTGGGAATTTAAGAATGCTTCGATCACACAATAGCAAAGTCATATATATGCATGGAATAATTCATATATATGTATATATATATATAAAATCAAACTTATTATCACATCAACTTTTATTGGTTGCATATTTTATTTCTAGAAAGAAGGCATACAAGCTAAAGTTATTCTACCATTTGAAATATCCAGTAAATCATTTGCAAAGCATAGGGCACCTTCATGATGTGGAGAATCTGAATTTTTTCAATAAAAAAACCTATAGTGTTTACTATCAAAATTTGCCGAAGGCATTTAGGGTGTGCTTCCAGTAGTGCCTGACTCCTGGTAATGAAAATTAAAACACGGCCTTCTTACTCTTTCAAGGACAACCTATAATACTCCAGATTCTCCTTTTTTTTTTTTTCTTCACGTAGAAAATGATCATACACAAAAATGGACTTGGTTACTGGGATTTTTCTTAACAGCGCACACAGCATTTCTCGGGTTATCACCAGGAGGCTTGGTGTTCTGTGAGAGTGGCTTTTGTGTATGATTGATCCTGCTCCGCTATTATCCAGGACGTTCTCCAACGGTCCTCTCTGGCCTGAGCTAGTATGTAGAAAGGCCATCTGTAAGGGAAGTCAAAATCTTTTAGCCCCCATTAATCAAGTGTCTCATCTGGAGGACCCCAAAGTATGTTTGCAGTCCTCCAGCTTACTGTCTTAACATTGTCCTTTTTATTTAGATATGCATATTGTGCAGAAATTGATATTATCACAATCAGTGGAATAATTCATCTGTTTTCAAAGAACGTATTTTCCCTTTAGGTTGAATTTTTTGTGATTAGTAAAGTATATCAGTAGACAAGGCAGAGAGGCAAACTCATCTCAAACTTGTCTCAAAGTTCTGTTTTCAACAGAGTACACTCATAGAGAAAGTGCCTGATAGCGTGTAGCGTGTAGGCCGAGTGAATTTTCATGTCTAGCTCTTTCCTTAAAACATGGGTATTATTCAGAATTTAATAACAGTCACAGAGAAAAGCTCCCCACCACAGGGCACTTGCATGCTTAGTCACAAACACTAGTCAAAACAGAACCTGGGATGGTGGCATGTGTCTGCAGGAGGGTCACTTGGGCCCAGGAATTTAAGAGTAGCCTGGCCGATATAGTAAGACATCGTCTCAAAAGTAAAACAAAACTAGCTCCAAATTAATGGACAAATTTCTCAAACAATTGCTTCAAATCATCATTTTGAGTCTCTAGGAAGACTCTGCATACAAACCAATAACAGAATTAGGTATCAATATAATTCATCCATTTTATGAATAGAGCTCATCAGCAGTATCTGTTCTTCCTCTTAGTTGCCAACTAAGTATTAATAAACTTTTTTTTTCTTTTCTCATAATGCTTGGCTTCCAGATAAAAAGATCTTCAGATTTCTCCTCTTGTAAGGCTAATTTCTCTTCACACCGACAGTGCTCTCTAAGTGCGCCGGAGCTCATTAAATAGACTTCTGAGCACAATTATAATTAACAATTAGCTAGAAATTAGTTTTAACGATTTGTTTTAGATGATAGAATAGAAGCATAATGTAATTATTTTTAAACCTTCTCCATCATTAAGAACACAACTCTCACCACCTTTCAGTGAGTGAGAAGCCGACAGCCATTGAATGCATGGAGAAAGTCATCTGCTCCCAGAGCCGACTGTGGGAGCTGAGGAAGCGCTGCCCCCGCCCAGGTGTTTACAATTCTTTAGCCTTTTGCAAAGTCTCTTCTTTTTCTACTCTTCTTTTTAAACCTGTTTCACACTTTGGAGACATCTCTACCAAGTGAAAATAAAGAGGTTCAACTCTTCCCCTCGCCTGGCCTTTCTCCAAGACACCGTGGGGATCATGGCAGTAGGTGAGAGGGAGCAGAAGACACTACACAATCCAGCAAGAGGACCTGAAATGGCAATTGGCATCACCCGGCTGGACTAGCAGGAAAGAAGGTTATGTAAGTAATGGATAAAACAAGTGTTAGGGATAAACTCCAGACTTTTAACGACAGACCTGTGTCATTCTTTCCCTGTTTAGTGTTCTTTTAACTTTGTATAGTTCCCAAATCAACTTGGATCTCAGTTTCCTTACACAATTTTAAAAATAAAATAGAAACCTGAAAAATGCTCTTTTTTTTCTTGGAAAAAAATATAAAAATATTCATTTAGAGTGATGAGCAGTTTTTATTGTCAAAAGTTTTCATTTTTCATCTGGGTGCAGTGGCATGTGCTTATAATCCCAGTACTTGGGAGGCTGGAATGGGAGGATCACAGTTTTCAAGGTCAGCCTCATCAACATTAGTAAGACCCTGTTTCCAAATATAAAGAGTTAGAGATGTAGCTCAGAGGTAGAATGCCTCTGGGTTCAAATCCTAGTGCCAAAAAAAAAATTTTTTTTTTCTTCCTTTTAAAGAAAAATTTTCCACCTCCGCTAGTCAGTGTATTGATTTTTCTCCCACCTCTGGGCAAAGCTGTTAGAACTTTTGCTGCGGGCCTTCAGAAGTAGCTAGGGAGTACATCCTGACACCCACATAAAATACCTGGTACCTATGCTTCCACATCACAAAGCAGGCCAACAAGCACACCAGGCCACAGACCAAGTTAAGGACCATCTGGACGATTAGGAACACTTTGAAAGTGCCAGTGACACTGGCACAGTCAGTCACATCCCGGTAGACAAAGGTCCTGCTGAGTGGCTCCGAGGAGGGCAGCTTGCATTGGCAGGCATCAGGGGCGGTCTCGCAGGTCAGCTGTGCAAGCTGTGAATAGTGGTGGGCGGCAAAGGCGGCGGCCAGCACGCAGACCATCAGGCCCAGGGCACTCAGCAGAAAGTACAAGAGCTGGGGAAAAGCACAGAGAACCTCGCTGGTTACAAGGAACTGCGGTGGTGACTATTTACACAGCTAATTAACACACACTGTTCTTTTTCTTCTCTCTCAGGAAGTTCTCCAGTGAAAGGGCTGACTCTCGGGAACACAGCATCGAAACCCAAGGCATCAAAAACACTTCGTGTTTATTCATCAGCCAGTGGTGCTTCTACCCTGATCGCGTTTCCATTTGCCATACAGAATCACGCCAGCTGTGCGGGCTCGATTGTGGGATGTCTGGGGGAGCAAGCAGTTTAAATGAATCCCAGACAAGATTGCCATTCCTGGGTGATAGAGTGCTTATTTTGAAATTGAGAACTGCTAACGGGGTGAGGAATTAAAATGCAGGTTTCTGGAATGCCAACATGGCATGGGCTAAAATTATCAGTAACTAATCAACTATCAATACAGGCTGGTGAGAAAAGACTATGTATGTAGTGGTTGCCACACTGCGTCTCTAAGTGCCAGGAGCCCCAGAAAGAGGTTACTGGGAGAAGTAAACTATGGTTCTGGCAGGCAGCTGACTTGATGTCAGCTACAACACCCAAGTTTGACCATAACCATGTAGATTCTGTGCTCCTCAACCACCAGGGCTCTGACCCCCACAGACCTGCACCTTGACCTTGGGATTGGAAACGCCTAAAGTTCTAATCCTGTGAAAAAAGACCATGCAATCTCTAAACAATAAAAGCATTTAGAGCTGGGCATGGTGGTGCACGCTTGTAATCCGAGCATTCAGGAAGCTGAGACAGGAGGATCCAGGTTCACAGACAGCCTCAGCTACTTAGTGAGGCCCTTTGCAACTCAGTGAGACCCTGTTTCAAAATAAAGAATAAAAAACAGGGCTGAGGGTGTAGCTCAGAGGTAGAATGCCCCTGGGTTCCATTCCCAGTGCTACAAAAAAAAATTTTTTTTAATATTTAAAAGGCATTTAGCTTGCTGAAATATTTTGACCCAAAATTGTAGGTATTCATTAGCATGCCCATAATAAAAATCTGTTGTACAGAACAAGAAATGCTCTTGTGATTAGACTCACTTACTGGAAACATTTCTCTTGGTGGGCCGTCTGTTGAGGGTCTAGATGAGACTTAGGCTCTCCTAACCTGGGAACGAGTGTCTGTAGCTAATAGTACACAATTTTTGTTCCTACAGTCAAAAGTTGTTCTTTACACCCGGCGTGGTGGCTTGTAATCCCCACGCTTGGGAGGTGGAGACAGGAGGATCGCACAGGTTCAAAGCTAGCCATGCTGGCTTAAGAGACCCTGTTTCCAAATTAAAAAAAAAAAAAGTATAAAATAGGTCTGGGAGTGTAGCTGGAGGTAGAAGGGTTCCCGGGAATTCCAGTACCACCAAAAAAAAAAAAGAAGTTGTTCTTTACAGGGAGCGATTCTGCTCAACATGCACTCCTCAAAGTGAGACTAGCTCCAAGCATCTCCGGCTTTGCATTAAAGAAATTTGATAAAGATTATGCCCTCCTCTTACCTTCCATTATAAAATAAAAATGAAAATTATAAGATAAAACAAAAGTCTAAATAAAAGCTATAAAAGTGTATGAAAATTCTGCTATGGAATGACCATCCACACCGCGACAATTTCAAGTGTTTTCAAGTCTTAAATATAGAATACTTTTTTTTGGCATTAGGTATTGAATTCAGAGGCATTCTACCTCTGAGTTACACCTCCATCCCTATTTTATTTTCTCTTTGGAAAAAGAATCTTGTTAAGTTGGTGAAGGCTGTTCACCAACTAGCCAAGTTGCTGAGGCTGACCTCGAACCTGTGATTCTCCTGTCTCAGCCTCCCAAGAACTGTGATTAGAGTATGCGCCACCACGTCCGACTTAAATACAGAATAATTTTTAATTTAAGGTGTGTAATTTTTAATATAAGGCATATGCCCACATGCACACACATGTGTGTGAGTGCAAGCAGCTGCTCCAGCCCTAAGTGTGGGATTCCAGTTTGCCTCTAAGGGAATCCATTCAAGATTACATACAACTTGGCTGTATATCTGAGGTTACTAGAACAAACTGGAGCTGTTAACACCATTTTTGTCTTAATATGCCTTAATGTCTTAACCAAGGAGTGCACAAATTCTTTGAATCAAATTCTTTGAATTCTTTGAATCTTTTAATCAAAGATATCTTTTCAAGTATTCAAATGGTTGTCAAGTGTAACCCAAGTACCTTCATCTGTGAAAGTCTTATCTTAAATCTCATAGAGTTAACAAGGATAATTTACGTTCACCGTGTTCAGTATTCCTTGGAGGAAGGGAACCAGATAAATAAAAAGTGATTGTTATAAAATTAAAAAGGAAATATTTAATTTATGATATGTCCTTTGTATGTGAAGTGACTAGATTGTATGCAAAATGGAATGCTTAAAGATATGAGATTATTGTGTATGGTTAATGGGATAGAATGCTTGAAATGTTCTGGGTTCTGAAACATTCAGGCCTAATGATTGTTTTTCTCTTTTCTTTCCTTCTTTCTTTCTTTTTCTTATCTTTTTTTTTTTTTTTTTTTTTTTTGCAACTGGGGATGGAACCTAGGGACATTCTACTTCTGAGCTACATCCCCAGCCCTATTTTTTTATTCTTTATTTTGAAACAGGGTCTTACTGAGTTGCGAAGGGCCTTAGTAAGTAGCTGAGGCTGTCCTCGAACCGTGATCGTCCTGTCTCAGGCTCCCAAATGCTGGAATTACAAGCGTGCACCATCACGCCTGGCTCCCTTTTTTATTTTTAATTTTTTTGGGGTGTGGGGTACTGGGGGTAGAACCCAGGGGCTTTTGTACTTCTGGCCTATACTCCCAGACTTATTTTATACTTTATTTGGAAACAGGGTCTCACTAAGTTGCTGAGAGCTTTATTAAGTAGCCGAGGCTGGCTTCGAACCTGTGCCATCCTCCCAAGCGCTGAGATTACAAGCGTGCGCCACCACGCTGGGCGCCTGTATTTTTTATTTTGAAGCCGGGCCTTACTAAGCTGCTGACACTGGCCTCTGAGCCTTCAATTCTCCTGTCTCGACCTCCCAAGTAAATACTGACATTACAGGTGAGCACTACCGCTTCTGGCTTTGATGACTGACTTCAGATACTTGGGCCAAGAGCCAAATTGTGCTGTCTGTGTCGTGGTGTGTGTGTGTGTGTGTGTGTGTGTGTGTGTGTGTGTGTGTGTGTGTGTGTGTGTGCATGCACGCGCCTGCGCCATTGCAGCTGTTTCTGGGAACCACATACTCTGGGAACCTTAGTGCAGTGTCAGGAGGGACAGGGAAAGCCGAGTTAAAGTGATAGTTACCCCTGAGGTAGTGAGCTGCTGGTAGAAGGCCCCAAAATGGAGTTTTCTTTACACATTTTATTGTCTTTAATGAATGGAACTGAGAGGTCTTGTAATCACTTTCCTATCCTCAAAACACACACACACACACACACACACACACACACACACACACACACACACACACCACCCTTATATGCAGATTTCTATAATATTCACTGGAAGCAAAAATCCATTTGCTAAAAATGGGAACTTTGACTTTTTAAAAGAAGGGTTTTTGCTCAAAAATCAAAAGACTTGCCCGACATCATTTAATAAATGCATAGCAATACCGCGGGAGGGTTAAACACATGAACCAGAATGTCAGGGTTAGAACTTGGTTCTCCCCTCCCTCGCTACTCTCTTTGGGCAAATTAATCAATCATCTGTCTTTCTTCAACTATAAACCTGGAGTGAAGATCATAATAGCACCGACTTCACAGGATTATTATAAAGATCTGAAGAGTCATGCTTGTAAAGGGCTTTGAACAGTGAATGGTCAGAGCAACGCTAAGTATTTGTGATACAAATAGGCAAATTCATGGAACAGGAGAGGGCTGCCAGTCCTCGGGGCTGAACATACCAACTTCAGACTGCCTTATTCTCTGTCATGTGGGAGTAACAATGCATAGCTGGCTTGTAGGGGGGATGTAAACATTTATACAAACACGGTAACCGCTCAATTTTAACTGAGACTCTTAAAATGCTAGAAGCCAGCGATTGCACAAAGAAAAGCCACGCTCCTTTGAATAGGAGCAAATTCACATGGGCGCACATTTCACACACGTAGCGACTCTGCGTCTCCCTCCCGGGAAAGCATCACCAAACAGCATGAAGCCACGGAATCAGGTTTCTTATCCATTTTAGGTCGTAAATATACACTGGATCCCCCGAAGCCTGTGGGCTACATCAGCAGCAGCCATTACAGCCATCCGCAGCAACCAGCTTCTGGGTTAGAATCCACGATTTAAAATCAAGCGGCTTGTTTTACCTAGGCGGCACGAATAAGCTCTCAGCCAAGTGCGTGGGGTGACCTTGGGCGCCCAGCCCCGCGGGGCCTGCGGTGTCTGCAGCCGGCTGCGGGGCGCGGGCCGCGCACTTATGTAACCCGGGCGCGTCTCCGCAAGCCCCCCCCTCCCCCGCCCGCAGCCTCCCTCCAGCTGGTACCCAGCGCCTGGCAGGAGGTGGCTGCTTCAATCTAATTACCTTCCCGGTGGCCTGGGTGGGAAGGGCCCCGCGCCGCGCCGCGCAGGGGAGGCTGCCCTGGGGATGGGCACCGGGGATGTGCCCGCAAGCACGTGAACCCGCCACGATTCCGAAAATCCAGGTGAGCCCCGAGAAAGCGGGGCCGTGGGGCCAAGCAGGAGGCGCCATCCACAGCCCAAAGACCCGCCATGCCCAGGGACGGAGGCCAGGGAAAAAGAAGGAAAGGTGACTTGGCGGGCCTGCCCAAAGAAGTGTGGTGTGTGTGTGTGTGTGTGTGTGTGTGTGTGTGTGTGTGTGTACGCAATCTACAAAGAGGCTGTCCTGGAGACATGATTGCTTGCCCTGGCGATCTATCTGGGTGTATCTGTCTGGGTTCTCAACAGAAGTAAATAGACTTCTCAGACAAAGCTTATTAACCCGTTAAGCCCCAAGTTGTCAATTCCGCGAACACTAGAACTACCCAGATATTATTTCAAAGTAGTCAGGTGGGGTGATGTACAGCTGTAATCCTAGTACTTGGGAGGCTGAGACAGAAGGATCTCGGGTTCACAGCCAGCCTCTGCAGTTTGCAAACTCCGAGCAACTTAGCCTGTTTCAAAATAAAAAATTTGCCCTTTTTCAAAATAAAATAATAAAAAAATAAAGCCAGGCAAGATGACCCACACTTGTAATCCTAGGACTTGGAAGGCTGAGACAGGAAGAGTACACGTTTGAAACCAGCCTCAACAATTTAACGAGGCCCTCCACAACTTTTAGTGAGACCCTGTTTCAAAATAAAAAATAAAATGGGACTGGGCATGTAGTAGCTCAGAGGTAGAACAACCCTGGATACAATCCCTATAGTAACACACACACGCGCGCGCGCACACACACACACACACCAAATATATATATTACAAACGCATATATATATACCTAAGTATAATTTTAAAGTTACTATAAGTGCTGTATTTGTTGCTCAATTTAAGTTTTTATAGGCATTCCACATCTGAATCTATAGAACACAGTGGGTTTTGCCAGGGTGCCGATATTGGGTGCTGACATGCATTTATGCTGGTGGGAAGCATTTTAGGAAAATGCCAGTCACTCCCACCTCCTCCTGGAATGAGGAGAAGCCCAGAGGAGTCCACTGAACCCTAGTGGGCCTCTGGAAAACCTGCAGACTGGCTGAAGCTCATTCTGACCTGAAGACACTAGAGAGAGAACCTTAGATTGCTGGCAGCAACCATCACTAAAGGTCACATTCAGGGGAAGAGAAAAGTGTCTCCGTATTTGTCAACGTCTGTCACAGGTGAAAAAATAGGCAGCTAATGAGATCTTCCTAGTGGGAAATTCTCCACCTGGCTGACATTGGCAGTGACTTTTTCTCTTTCTTTTCTCTTTTTCTCCTCACTCCGTGTTTTAACTAAGAAGCGGATGTTGAGATGCCTTTGGGGTCTCTCTGGGAGTGAGGCATTTGCTTCTGCTGGTTTGGGGGATCTTCTGGGGTGGAGTAAAGGATGAATGCATTTCACATAAATTGATTAAAATCTAGTTTAAAGTGGTTTTACCTAGTGAATGAAGTTCCCGTGTTTAGTAGGCTTTTTAAAAATTTATCCTCCCTTCCTACCTCCTTCCTTCCCTCCTTCCTTTTTAAACCAACCTTTCTTCCTTCCTTCCATCATCAGGCCCTATTTGTTAGTCAGACCTCGACAAAAATATTAAACATGAACTGCTGTCTCCGATCTATTTGGCCTTGTTCTTTTAAGGAAAGTCCTCAGACAGAAAAAGTAAAAATTTCAAATGTAAGTATATGGACCAAAATAATGTTAACCCAGGCAACTTTTTAAAAACAGCATCAAGCCGGGTGTGGTGGCGCACGCTTATAATCCCAGTACTTAGGAGGCTGAGACAGGAGGATCGCGCAGGTTCGAAACCAGCCGCTACTTAATAAGGCTCTCAGCAACTTAGTGAGACCCTGTTTCAAAATAAAACACAAAATGAGTCTGGGGGTATAGCCCAGAGGTAGAAGGCCTCCTGAGTTCCATCCCCAGTACCACAAAATAAAATAAAATAAAAAGAGCATCTCTTATTTGTAATTACAAAAGTGTTATTTCATCACTGTAGAACACTTAAAATTAGAGAAAAGCTATGAAATGTTGCTATAATCACACCACTCACCGATAACTGACTTCTTGATTTGCAGAATCATACATTCTAAGTGCGCAGCTTTTTTTCATTTATTCATAGAATGTGAGTTTTTATTCCATCAATTTCCTTCTTACAGCATTATTTTAAATGCATCAGCGCATTGCTTTTTGTTAAGCTTCAATTTATACTACAATATTCAAAGTCATCTTACGATCTTCATCCCAATAAGTTTGAAATAATATTGGTGACCTGCTCTTATGCCTTATGTTTTCTTGTAGTGAACAAAAGAGCACCCAGTTTTATGGAGGTTTTTAGAAGAAAAGTAAGTAGTGTGAACGGATAAAAAAAAATTCAAAAAGCTTTTATTCTTTACTACAATAGGTGAGAGAAAATGAAAGAATTTGATTTCTACTGGCTCCAATTGCTCTGTTCAGTGCTTTACGTCTTTAAATTTGGAAAGATGATGTCTGTGTGCCCCTTTGGAGAATATTCTACTAGGCAGTTAAAAGGTGGTACGCTTGAATTGACTCCAGCCAAACTCACTGCCCCTAACAGAGAAAAAATTCACGTAAATGAAAGACACTCACACTTGCCAAACCATGCGTATCCCAGCCAATGCCCTCAGAAGTCTGGCCCCAATCCTTTGGATGCACCCAATGTACTTTTTCTGTCTCAGTGATCCCGCCTACGAGGGGAAATGCACTTAGATTGCTTTATTATTAAAATATTTCAAATAACCCCCAAGATATGGAAGTGGGCACCGACAGACACCTTTGCCAGGCCAAGTGTTTTGTTGAGGCACTGAATGAGCAATATTCCTTTTAAGGGCATTAAAGGACATCTTTCATATGCTCCACGCCAACCCAGTTCATGGAAATTAAGACTTGAGAAGGACTGGCATTGCCTTTGGGTCTGGATCAATGCCCTCCTAAAACATTTTTTGGCTTCCCTGAAAATGTAATTTCTAGACTCATCAGATATGCAACCCCTTAAAAAGCACTCCTTTATTACGTACTCGTGTTTCTACGTGATGGTTTAAAATAAAAACTTACTTTCATAGAAAACTGGATACATGTCCGTTCGTCAACTTGATATGAGACACAAAGCATAAACAAGCCAAGATAGGCCGCTACGCAGACCTGCAAGAGGGACACAGAAGAAAGGACGTTATCGGAGCGAGTCCCGGTTCCAATGACACCCATCGGGGTGTCTCTCACCGGTAACGTTCATGTGATATCAAGCTATTCGTTTCATTTTACTTATCCTTATAGGCTGTGTTTTTTCTCAATTTGTGGAACACAGTTCTAAAACGGTGAAGTCAATTTATTTTGATATTCTCAGTATTTGTTACGTCCTTGTGATATGCCCCGTGCTAGACAAGGTCCTTTGGAGTATGTACAATGATAAATAAAGCTGAGAACACTGAATCAGTTTTCAGTCTAGTATAGGCCAAAATAAGTACTATTCTAAGAGCGTTATAGAGCCAATGGTATTTGGAGAAGTACAAAAAGCAGAAGGAATTGACTTTGGGTTGGAAAATATAAAAGGCTTCACTCAGGAAGTGATTTCGAGCCGGGCGCCGTGGTGCATGCCTGTAATCTCAGTACTTGGGAGGCTGAGACAGGAGGATAGCAGGTTTGAGGACAGCACCAGCAACCTAGTGAGACTCTATTTCCAAACAGAAAAATAAAAAGAGCTGGGAGGTATAGCTCGTAGGTTGGAATGCCCCTGGGTTTAATCCCCAGTACCCCCCCCCACACACATGTACACACATGTACACACATGTGGATTTGGATTTGCAGTGGCCTTTAGAAGGCCTAATAGTATATCACTAACATTAGCCAAATCCTTACGACATGCTGGAGCTCTTCTAAGGACATCTCCTCACATAATTGTCACAAAGCCCTAGACGCTATTATGATCCCCATACTGTACATGAGGACGCAGGGGCTCAGAGCAAGTAAAGAAGAGAACCAGGACGCAAATCAGGCAGCTCTGGTGAAAGCAGCCTCACCCAGGGATGCACAAAGTGTGTTGAGAGGAGAGCCAAGCAGGGTCAGGCCCGGCTGAGGGAGGGCCAGGCTACAGGAGCAGGAAGAGCAGGATGGGGGCCTGAGGAGCACCCAGTGGGGCAGGCCGTGGAGCCCCCTTGAGGGTTTTCAGACAAAGGAAAGGCTTGAGACAGGTTCAGGAAAAGGAGCGCTGGTGTTGGGTGGCTTGACCAGGAGGACACCGGGGTATTATCGTGCTCAAAGGACAGCAGGTAATCTCAGGAGAGAGAGGTGAACAGTAGAGCAGAAGCAGAGGCCATGCTTCCTGGCTGCTGTGTGGGAAGACCCTGGGGGCGGGGGACAGAGAGCCACTTCTGAGGTTGTGAGTATCAGTATCAGTACATCCTCTCCAGGAGGGTGGTAGGAGGGACCGTGACCTTGAGAGAGAATGCTCACTCTCTCACATGTCAGCCACACCGCAGGTCCTTCATGAACTAGAGTCTTCAAATCATGGTTTAGAGCCGGGCGTGGTGGTGCACACTTGTAATCCCAGCATTTGGGAGGCTGAGACAGGAGGATCCGGGTTCGCGGCCAGCCTCAGCTACTTAGTGAGTCCCTTTGTAACTCAGTAGTGAGACCCTGTTTCAAAATAAAGAATAAAAAAATAGGGCAGGGGATGTAGCTCAGAGGTAGAATGTCCCTGAGTTCCATCCTTGGTACCGTAAAAAAAATTAAAAATTAAAAATAACATAGAACATAGTTTAGAGTTTCTAATCAAAGCATACCTATTCACATGCAATTTGGGAAACCTTAAAAATGTTGAAAAAGTTCTCTACTTTAATATAGGAAACAGAAGCAACAGAATTGTTCCTCTCTGTGTGTCACGTGAATTCTTTCTCTCTTTCTCTCTCTGTACTGGAGATGGAGCCCAGGGACATTCTACCTCCAGACTACACCCCCAGCCTTTGTTTACTTTTTATTTTTGAAACAGGGTCTTGCCAAGTTACTTAGCGCCTTACTAAGTTTCCAGAATTGCATTTTCTAATAAGCATGAGTTTCCTAGAGCTTAAGTGTTGGAGGGGTGGTTGAGTCACCTAGCAGCCATTAAATAGCTGGTTTGGTAATCTCCTAATTTCCACCATGAGTCAGCATCACATCACAGACTATCTCTGTAGGGTGGTAAAGCCAGTAGCTTACAAAGTCCATATAGCATTTTAAGGTAATACGCCTATTCTCCTTTCAGTCGCCTGTGTCTTCATCTGTTCCCAATGGAAGGCCGTTCAGATTCCTATTAGACCATGAAGACAAAAGCCAAGCCTTCTTTTAGTACAGGCTGTTTCCAGAGTTTTCCATCATTAGGACGGTCTGCTTTAATAGCAGTAGATAATATTTCCAGTGGAGACACACAGCATTAAAACCTGTGAGCGTGGCAGGGACTGGAGAGGTGTGGATGGAAAACAAAGCAGGGAGACCCGGGGAGGCAGGTGTTCAGGCAGGTGCAGGGGTAATGGTGCTGAAGTTGTTTTGTAGCCTATAATATGGGCAACATCTCCAAGTCAGGGATGAAGTGCTTTTTTAAAGCACATTTTAAAAGAATATCAAATTGATACACAAGTCTGATAAAGCCTGTAGGGATTTAGGATGTATTCTCGCATTAAGAATTTACAGACCCGAAACAGCCTAAGAAAGACCTCTGTTTTGTTTATTGGCAACAAATCAGATTGAAGGTTCTAAAGCTGCTTCTGCGGGGGATTGTTATACCACCGAAGCACACGCTCCCTTGTTAGTCTCTGGCTGCAGGTACACAGAGTCGGCATCTCTCCCTAGAGGCTGGTGTGCTAACGTTGGCCATCACCCCTTTTTGTGTTTAGGAGAGACATCTTTTCAATAATCAGGCCTCAGTAACCAGCATCTTAAAAATCTGATCCGGAGCCTCTGTTTGAATATAATTTCCCCTCTCAGCAGGAGTTCACTTCTCTGCAGCCTTCATTTAGCCTGGTTTCCAGCAAGACGTCGCATAGAAATGCACGGCCTCATTCTAGGACATCTCATTTCTTCAATCAAACTTTGAGGCTATACAATAGCTAGACCCTGAGCTATATTGTATGACTCTGGGAACTGAGAAATGGGAAAACTGAGTCCTTTTACTCTAAGGACAATCCAGTGTCCAAGAATCTTATTCCAGTGGGGAAAGAGTGTGGATGGACAGCAGCGTGTAGGTCCTAAATCCATACGTGCTATAAGAACACACAGAAAGGAGACTCAAAGAAAGGTCCTGGAAGAAGATGGGATTTGAAAGATAAGCAGAAATTAGCTAGAAGGAGGAAGGTGAAGGAAGAGAGTACTGCTCGGGATAGAAGCATGGCAGATGGACAGAGGCATTATCTGGGGAGAGAAGTCCAGCTAGGCTCTCCAATGGGAAGGGCTGAGCGCCTGCGCCCAGGGAGGGGGACAGACAATTGGTGTGTTTGAGTGACAACAGAGAAGCTAAATCCACAGGTTCTAAAGATGAATTTGTTGTAAAGGCAAAGGAGGGGTTGTGGGCGGTGTTCTACCAGACTTGAGCTGCCTGTGTATGGTGCTGGCATTTCATGAAACACCAGGTATACGAGGAGGAACAGAACGGGGGTGGGATATGATGGTCCCACGTGGATTCAAAGCTCAGCCATAGGGGCCGAGAGCTCAGGAATGAGGCCTGGGCTGGAGAGATGGGGTCGTTTGTTAAGTCTTTGGCGTGTGTGAAACAATCGAAACCGTAGGAAACACTCACCCATCCAGAAAGACAGTCTAGTGAAACAGAAAAGTGCGCAGGAAGTTACCCAGTTACAAAGAACCTCTGACTCCTCAATAGAAAGCATTTCAAATACACGTCTTATAATTTTGGTGATAATATCATTTCATATCTGAACATTATTACACTAAATATCCTTTGGGATTTTTGAAAGCTTCACTTTTAGGTCCTTGGATAGGGTGTTTGCTAGGAAGCTTGGATTAATTCAATGTATTTAAATTTTTTTTTTTTTTTTTTTTTTTTTTTTTTACCCATCTGATAGGGCTTGATGGGTTCTGGGTTCTGGGTTTGGTTTCATTTTCTTACCTACAGTTCTGCATAACAATTATTTAATTAGAGAGTTTATTGGTGTTGAGTATAAACCTATTCTAGAAGAGAAGTGTTTATTGACTACTTAACACTGAAGGTTTTACAGACATGGGGAGGAAAACAGACTTCTCAGGCCAGACCAAGGGTCTTGCTTCCTGAGCTGGCAGGACAGGGACATGACAGAAAGACAGGGTGTTCTGGCTTCCCAGGCGAGGAAGGGGAGCGGATGTTAATGAGCAGTGAGACTGTCAAACCTTTCTGGACAAAATTCCTGGAATCAGAGCCAGAGTACTCATTAGATATGGCAAGGTGAGGCCCACAGAACAGGAAACAGACACGTGAAGTTGTAGAGAAGGCACTTGTTGGGCCAGATGCCCAGGCCTGAGGTGGACAGGCGGTGTTACCAAGCACAAATTCCTTTAATGAACACAAAGGTGGAAGTGGATTATCTGTCAGAAATAGAGTCAGATTTCAGGTTCACAAATGAAAGATAGGCATGAGCCCTGAATGGCACTGGAAACCAGGGCTGGGAAGGCAGTACAGCACCTAGCATTTAAGAGCTTGGTAAGATTAAGTCCACGTCTGGATTATTATAGAGAGAAGAAAGCATTAAGTTAGCCCGATGTGATGGTGCACGCTTGTAATCCCAGTACCTGGGAGGCTGAGACAGAAGGACAGCAGGTTCAAAGCCAGCCTCAGCTACTTAGTGAGGCCTTCTGTAACTTAGTGAGACCCTGTTTCAAAATAAAGAATAAAAAATACGGCTGGGGGTGTAGCTCAGAGGTAGAATGACCCTGGGTTCCATCCCCAGTACCAAAAAAGAAAAAGTAAAGAAAAAGAAAGAGAGAGAGAAAGAAAGAAAGAAAGAAAGAAAGAAAGAAAGAAAGAAAGAAAGAGAAAGAAAAAAGAAAGAGAAGGAAGGAAGGAAGGAAGGAAGGAAGGAAGGAAGGAAGGGAAGGAAAGAAAACATTAAGCCAAACTCTTGTAATCCTTGTGTTTGGGGAGGCTGAGACAGGTGGATTGCAGGTTTGAGGCCAGCCTTGGCAGCTTAGTGAGGCCCTCTACTACATAGTGAGACCCTGTTTTAAAGTAAAAAATAAAATAAGGCTGGGGGTATAGCTCAGAGTCAATCAATCAATCTCTATCTTTCTTTCTCTCATACGCACACACACATATATACACACACACATACTCTCACACACATACACAAAAAAGGATAAAAGAAAGAAAAAAGAAAGAAAGAAAAAAGTTAACATTAAAATGATATTCTAATGGAAAAGAAAGACAACTATCACCATGTGAACCTGTTTCTGGATGTGTGTTTCTACAATTTGCTTAGCATAAAGAGAAAACTTAAGTCCCAAATTCCACATTCTGTCTCGAGCTATTCTTTTGTCTGCACAGGGCGAAGTCTGCAACCCCTCTTGCGAGGTGGAGAGTTAAACAGGGTCGAAATGTCCTCTGAATGCTAAGTGCATTTCTAGATGGAAGAGTCCTGAGTTTCGTCACACACCGGCTTTGTTTCTGTTTCTCGGCCTATGGCACCTGCAGTGGTATCTTTTTAAAGACTGTTGTTATAAAAGGTGAGTACAGGACCAGTTTCTTGGAGATGGAACCACGTTTTATTTTCTCCTTCTCATTTTGTTATTGCTAGACGGTATCACCCTAAACATTTTGTGAGAATAAGAATTACTGAGAGTTGCTTCCCTTCGGCCCTATGCATTTATATTCTGGTCCTGTGACATTCACACAACCTCCAATTTATCTGTTTTCTTCTTTTTGTTGTCAGTGTTGGCTCTTGACAGGGTCGTCTGGGGAATACAGCCTTCCCCTGTCAAATGCCTTTCAGCGTGTCTCCTCTTCCATTCCTACCTTTCGTTTGTGAACCTGAAATGTGACTCTATTTCTGTGAGTTAATCAACTTCCGCCTCCGTATTTGAAGTGCTTTAATTCAATCAATACAGTAACAAGATGAACTCTCTCCTCGTGTTTGCACAGTCAACGGATCAAGCAGGAAAGTCATGGAACTGGAAATGTTTCTCTGTATATTTCTTAAGAGAATGTCACCAGGTGTGGTGGCACATGCTTGTAAAACCAGTACTTGGGAGGCTGAGACTGGAGGACTGCAGATTCAAGGACAGCCTCAGATACTTAGTAAAAACCTTCTGCAACTTAGTGAGACCCTGTCTCAAAATAAAAAAATAAAAAATAGGGCTGGGGGGGTGTTACTCGACGAAGGTAGAATGCCCCTGGGTTCTATCCCCAGTATGGAAATAAAAAAAACAATGTCTATGAATTTTCATCTACTTAATATAATTTAAGGTAAAATATAAGAAATCATTTTCAACAAATGATAAATATACTACAATGTGTCAATTAAATATAGTCTCACTCAAGAGACTTTTTAACACACAATGTACCAGAAAATTAAATAATATGAGACAGAATATTTCAAAAGGATCTATTAAAGTTTGTTTATTGGATCAGGATTTCAAGATTGGAGAGAATATTTAGCATGGCTTAAGCATTTTAACTGGATTCTTATAAGATAAAGTTCAGGATCATTTGAAGAGCTTGGTAAAAATTGATCCCATCCATAGAATTTCTCATTCAATTGATCTGGAGTAGGGACTGAGAATTTTTTTTTTTTTTTCAGTACTGGGGATGGAACCCAGGACATTCTACTTCCAAGTTACACCCCGAGCCCTATTTTTATACTTTATTTTGAAACAGGGACTCACTGAGTTGTAAAGGACCTCACTAAGTAGCTGAGGCTGGCGGCGAACCGCGATCCTCCCAGCCTCCGGAATGCTGGGATCACAAGCGCGTGCCTCCACGCCCGGCCGAGACTCTTCATTCTAACACATTGGCTGAGAATCGTTGCTGGTCCTGAGGTCACGCTTTGAAAACCCCCGATCTAAGCTAACGTAGTTGGCTAAGTGCTAGTTCCTGCTATGGAGTTCATAAGAAAAGCTCTGGGTCCAGAGCAAGTGGTGTATCCTACAGAGAGCTGTTTACCATAAGTAATAATAACAATAATACAGACTTTTATGGCACTTAGAGCGTTCTGAACACTTTGCGTGTATTCCTATGCCCAATCATCTCAAGAAGTGTGTGCTACAAAGGAGAGAAATCTGAGGCTTTAGAAATGTAATTTCTGCAATAATTCATTGCACCCTGAATTATTTTCATATTAGTAAATAATACCTAATAATAATGATAAAGGCATTTGGCCCCAGTTTATCCCTATAAAAAAAATTTTAGTCTTTGCTAGCACAGGAACCCTTAATACTGAAATCAAAACCACTCTGTCTTTACTGCTGCTTGAATACACTCTCATCACAGAGTCCAGGGCCTCCGTGCAAATGGCTGGTGGTTTGGTGGTCACCTTTAAATGGCCAATTCGTGTGATGCGATGTTGTGTCACTGTTGACGGGCATCACCCACTCCAACCCCAAACAAGGCAGTCCCTTCCCAAAGCATAGCACCTCTGTAACACTGTGATGGAAAATGTTTAAGAAGGGAGGGGGTATTTGTAGCATTTGCCAGTTTCCATGGTGAAAGTACTATCATGGCTGACTTCAAGATATCAGCGTAAGCAGGGTGTGGTGGTGCATGCCTGTAATCCTAATACTTGGGAGGCCGAGACAGGAGAACTGCAGGTTTGAGGTCAGCCTCAGCAACCTAGCAAGACCCTGTTTCCAAACAAAAAGTAAAAAGGGTTGGGGGTATAGCTTGGAGGTAAAATGTCCCTGGATTCAACACCCAGTACTGTACACACACACATACACACACACACACACACACACACACACACACACACAGTATCAGTGTAAAGTTCCTGAATAGAGTTAGAAAGTTAAAAATGTTAGCCGGGCGTGGTGGCGCACGCTTGTAATCCCCGCGCTTGGGAGGCTGAGACAGGAGGATCGCACAGGTTCGAAGCCAGCCTCAGCTACTTAGTGAGGCTCTCAGCAACTTAGTGAGACCCTGTTTCCAAATAAAATATAAAAATAGGTCTGGGAGTATAGCCCGGAGGTAGAAAGCCTCTGGATTCCATCCCCAGTTCCACCAAAAAAAAAAAAAAAGAAAGTTAAAAAAGTTAGAAAGTTAAAAAAATTGACCTTTTCTTATAGTGAATATCTATAGTATATCCCAAGCTATTAACTGAGTACTGTACTTCCTGTGTATAAATGGAAACCAAACAGCAATATCGCATGGTACCGAGCTCAGTATAATAAGATTTAGATAGCTGAGCCCTTACATTATACGGCCTGGCATCTTGATAGATACCATGACTTCCAGAAGATTTTCAGTTACCAAAACATGTTTATGTGGAGGTCACATGCACATCACTAACATACTAAAAGTAAAACTAAACCAAAAACCACATTTAAATACAGTTATTAAACTTTTTTGCATTATATATTTTGTTGGGGTTAATGTCTTCAGTTATTTTGCCTGGCATATATTGAAAATGGTTATCTTCTTGTTTCTGAAATAAACAAATCAGTAGCTTGACTCTTCAGGACAGAAAGATAAAATAGTTTGATGAAAATATAAAGCATACTCTGTGGTGGGAGTTCTTCACCTGTATCATAACACCTGAGGAGTCGGGCGTGGTGGCGCACACTAGTAATCCCAGCATTTGGGAGGCTGAGACCGGAGGATCGCGGTTCAAGAACAGCCTCGGCTACTTAGGCGCTTTGCAACTCAGTGAGACCCGGTTTCAAAATATAGAATAAAAATAGGGCTGGGGGTGTAGCTCAGAGGTAGAATGCCCCTGGGTTCCATCTCCAGTACCACAAAAATAAATAAATAAATAAATAAATAAATAACACCTGAGGAGTTGCAGATAAAATTCAGGGGATTTAGCTGGGTGTGGTGATGCATGTTTATAATATCAGTACTTGGGAGGCCAAGATAGGAGGATCCCAGCAGCCAGATTCAGCAATTTAGTGAGGACCTCCACAACTTAGTGAAATACAACTTGTTTCAAAGGAAAAAGTGAATAGAATGCCCCTGGATTCAATCCTTAGCAGCAAAATAAATAAATAAATAAATAAATAAATAAATAAATAAATAAATAAATTGCTTTGTGTTATTAGAAGGGGGAAAATTATTTTCACTAACTTCTATAAAAGTAGAGAACTATTAGGAGTATCTATGACTTAGATGTCACTTATATTTTCCTATTATATTACAATTATTGGAGATATATCAACCTAAAATTTACCACTAAAAATACAAAAGAAGACAATCACTAAATCAAACATGAGGAGAGAGAGGGGAGGGAGTGGGATGGGAATTGGGGAAGGGCTAAATGAGTGATGTGTGCATGTATGCCTCCACCCTTGTATCCCATTAAGATGTATGACTACAATGCACCAATTAAAAAAAAAAAAGAAAAATCTGAAAAACAAAAAGATATGAGCTGGGTATAGTGGTGCACGCTTGTAACCCCAGCATTCAAGAGACTGAGACAGGAGGATCGCAGTTGGAGGACAGCCTCAGCTACTTAGTGAGGCCCTTTGCAACTCAGTGAGACCCTGTTTCAAAATAAAGAATAAAAAACTAGGGCTAGGGGTGTAGCTCAGAGGTAGAATGTCCCTGGGTTCCATCCCCAGTACCGCAAAAAAAAAAAAAAGAGGAAAGATACGTGCACAATTAGCTTTCACAGGACTATCAAAAATTCTCTAGCATCCTCGCCTCTCTACCACATTTCCTGCCTCCTCCAAGTCTTTTCTTTGACAGAATATCTAGTTGCCAAGTGGGATTGGTCTGTAAATGCATTTGACACATTAGCCTTTACTAATGATTTGGAATCCCTGCGGTGAGCCTACACAATCAGTACAAAGGTGCAGGGGAGAGAAAACCAAGGAGAAATCCTAATACAACAATCCCTGCTATCCAAGGGAGACATGTCCCAAGACTCCTTTCAGATGCTTGAAACCTCAGATAGTTCTGGACCTTGTGTACGCTGTTTCTTCCTATAGATACATACCCATGATAAGGGTACAGCAGAACTTAACAACAAAAACTAATACTGCAATAGAGCAATTCTAACAGTGCACTGTAATGAGCCCTTCATTACTACTCTTGCGTGTTGCAGCCATTATTAAGTAAAATAGAGTTACTTGAACACAAGCACTACAAAGTAAAAACAGTGGGTCTGAAAACCTAGAGGAGTATGAAGTGACTCATTGGTGGGTAGCACTGGACCAAGCTTCATGGTCAGACGGGTAGAGCAAGAGGACCTGGGATTGCATCGTGCTACACAGAACAACATTTAAAATTTATGAATCTTTTATTTCTGGGATATTTCATTTAATATATTCAGACTGTATTTGACCGCAGGTAACTGAAATTGTAAAAGAAGGAACTCTTGTATTCATAACACCAGTTGGTGTTAATCAAGTAGGGCTTAAGTAGGCTAGAATATTAAGGATATTCTTTTTCTACATTTATTGTTATTAGTTATTATTTTCACCCTGTTTTTAGGTAAAAGTAAACACTGAAAGATTCAGAAATGGGCTTTTCTCCCTAATCAGATAAGACAAAAAGAGAAAGTAGTCCTCAAATACATCAGACATCAAGTTCACTCAACAAATGACAGCTGCTTATTTGGTTCTGCTTTCTGGAAAAGAGGTAGGCCTTGAATAGAGTCAAGAGTCTGAATCTTGACTCCCTTTAATAGAGCTTTATTAAATGACCTTGGACAAAGTTATCTAATTATTTTTAGTCTCAGTTCCCCTACCTGTAAAGTGAAGAGGATAAGAGTTTATTGTAATAGTTAATTTGAGGATTAATGATAATGTAATGAGGGTAATGCCCAAGGAGATGCTTACCTTACAGCTACTAATAGTGATTACTAACATTCTTATTTCAACTAGAGTCACTCGAAGTTTATTAGAGTCGACCAAATTTAGAGTATATTCAAAAGCTCTTAATGTATTATCCACATAACCACATTTAGAATTGATATTGTCTTGGTAACAACTATCATGACATTTACTTAGAATGATCAAAAGTAGACACTTGGCATGATCTTTATATTGATATAAGAAAAACTTACCAAGTCTGGATGGTTGGATAGTTTCATGCTAATATTGAGCAGTTTTATATGTCAGGCACCTTACTAAGCACCCTATGTGAATTATCCTGTTTCATCCTCACAAAAAGACCTACACGGTAGTCCCTGTTATTAGCTCCATTTTATAGGAGAAGCTAAAGCCCTGAAAAGTTTTATGTTCAAGGTCACAGAGGAAATGCATATGGCAGAGTTGCCAGCTGGGCTTGTGAGTACACAGAACCTGGCTCTCAGCCACCACCTGACACGGCTGCCTCCCATCAGGAATCCTGACCGGCACCATAAACAAGAACGACTGAGAAATGGAGAACATTCTGGTATCTGCTCCTCTCCTGAATGGCTGGAGCACCACTCTGAGGCCCAGTGTGAAAGCAAACCTCAGAAATCCAAACAAGTGTCCAAGCCGAGAGACTAGACTCAGCCACAGAGACTCGCTCTTATCGTGTACGATATAAAGAAAATAATACTTTATAACTTGTTTTTAAGGATCTTAAATAATATGTTTGGAACTGTAGTAGGTATTATTTTTCCCCATCTCCTCTGACCTCAGACTCTACCAGTGCAACTTACTCTGACATTTGAGCCGAAAATGAATAATATATGTAAATGAGAGCACCTGTCACATCTTAGAAATCATCTCATTCTGTCCTTCTAATAAATGTTCATTGTGTCCCTACCGTGTGCCACATACTCCGTGAGGCTTGGCACAACCACAGTGAAATGAAGAGACAGAAATCCCTGCCTTGCAAGGGCCTGTATTTTTGAGTGGGAGAGGCAGACCGTAAAGAAAATAAATAGGTCTGTACTATGTCAGCTGTTGAGAAGAGCTATGGAGAATGGAGAGCTTATCATAACTTTTTTCCCCCAAAGGAACATGACATAGAATGATTAGCAAAATACAAACAGTAAATCCTTAAAGCTATTTCTTCTCCTGGGAGGAAAAATGAATCGGTAACACCCAGCAACCCTTCCAAAAAGAAACGGACATGGTGAACTCGTGAACTTGCAGTTGTTTCTCACTGGCTGTGTTATTTCAACAACGTGCATCTGACATGTTACCTAAGATCTCAGAGCCCCATCTACAACATGCATGGGCCCAGAGAAGGACAACAGAGGGGAACTATGTAAGATTTTATTGCAAAATGTGCCACATACCTAAAGACAGAGACTGAGGCATCGTATTTGAGTCTGGATCTAATAGACATGGGTTTAAAACCCACTTTCACCACTTTTTAGATAAGGGACTCGGGACAAGTTAACCTTTCAAGCTTTAGTTTTCTCATGTCTAGGATGGTTTCGCCAGCACGACTTCACAAATAGCTGAGGGATTGAATGAGACAGCCTATGTAAGGGGCTTACAGTCAACAAGCATTGTTGAATAAAGAAACGAATCCATTCATTTAGTGACTTAGTTTATTTTTGCCTTCATAGCAAGTCCTACTTTTCAAACATTTTTCCAGTAAGGTTGGTGTGATTTGTTTGCAAATACCTAAAGATATAAAATTCCTTTTTATGCTTTTTATTATTTCTGCTACAAACCTATTATCTACTACCCAGGAAATGTCAATCTTAGTGGCCATGATAAGCTATGTATGTTTCTCTGATTACCCTATTGTGGTTTTACAAAGACAAGCATTTAAATTTCTGGAAAAAATGTTCAGTGAAAAATATGTTCTGGCCATAGAAAATTTAAAATTAATATTACTTTTAAAGAGCATAATGGTTTCAGCCAAACATAGTGCACAAGATATTCATGGCAAATGATGGAAGTAATAAGAGTGTAAATATAAAGATTGAAAATCCACCCGAGTTTATGGGAGAATTGAACATTGAGATAAGGCGGAACATTGTAGCAATCTGTCTCTAAATGCAGAGAAATTAACATAAAGGAATTAAAATGAATTGTAATCTTGAAACGCCTTTTCTTGGTTTTATTAAGCTAGGCTCAAAATAGTAGCTTCTTTTCTACTATGAATAAAACTATAGCTACCAACAACTTTTTATAGCTAGGAGCTTCTGCCAAAGAGTGTTTTATTTGTCCTTTAGTGTACCAGAAATACATTCAACGCTTGTCATTTGCCTTGGGAATCTACTTCAAATCAAGAGCTTTGCTGATTTTACTCTTTATTTATTTTTTTCATTAGAGTAAAAGTTGATGTTGGAAAGTTCTAGCTCAGAAACCCTCTCTTTATCAAACAACAAGGTTCTACCTGCTTGTTACACACAGCCTCAACTGTACATTTACACTTCTTTCTGGGAAGTTAGGGGGTAGGGAAAATTGTAATAATTACTTTGCAAAAATGACCCAGAGATTTTATTTATTTATTTATTTATTTATTTATTTATTTATTTGATTATTTATTTACTGTGGTACTGGGGATTAAACCCAGGAGCATTCTACCTCTGAGCTGCACATCCAGCCTGTTTTTAATTTTTGTTTTGTTTTGTTTTGAAACAGTGTCTCTCTGGGTTGCCAAGAGTCTTGCTAAGGCTGGTCTTGAACCTGTGATCCTTCTGTCAAGTATTGGTATTACAATACTAATACCCAAATATTGATATTACAGGCTCGTGCCACCATGCCCAGCAAGAGATTTTTTTTTTTTTCAGTACTGATTTGAACCCAGGAGCATTCTACCTCCGAGCTTCATCCCCAGCCTGATTTTTCATGTTTTGTTTTGAAACAGCATTTCACTAAGTTGTGGAGGGCCTCACTAAGTAGCTGAGGCTGTCCGCGGAACTGTGATTCTCCTGTCTCGGCCTCCCAAGTCCTGGGATTACAAGCGTGTGCTGCCACACCCAGCAAGAGATTATTTTTAAAAGAAGCAAATATTGGAGATCCAGGTCGAATATCCTCAGTGTGTAGGCAACACTGAGAATATTTGACTGAAAATATTTGACTGAAAATTTTTATCACTGAAAAGTATTTCCTTTCAGTGTCTAAAAAGAAAAGGTACTTGTTCAACCACACCTGCGCTTGGCCCATCTGCAACTTCCACTCCATCTTATTCTTCCTGTTTTTATAACTGTCCTTTTGCATGAGAAGTTAGTATCTGATGGGAATATGTCTGAGTTATTGTAAATATATATGCTTTCTATATATAAGTATGTGAAGGCGTTGAAATTGAATCAGATAATTATTTACGAGCTAAAAATACAAAATTATATTAAAATACTAAAGCAAGCCCATTCTTACCTATGATTTCAATAAATCTAGATCTCTTTGCAAAATAAATTGTAAAAATAAAATTAATAAGAATTTGTGAGGTTTTTTATATATACTAGAGATTGAACCCTAGGAGTGTTTTTATTTTTATTTGAGATATAGTCTCGCCAAGTCACTGAGGGTCTTACTAAGGGCGAAGTTGCTGAGGATGGCCTTGAACCTGTGATTCTCCAATCTCAGTCTTTCAAGTACTGAGATTATTGGAGTGTGCCACCATGCCTGGCTTGTGAGGTGATTGTGTGTGTGTGTGTGTGTGTGTGTGTGTGTGTGTGTGTGTGTGTGTGTTATTGGGAATTGAACCCAGGGGCATTCTACCTCTGAACTACTACTCCAGCCCCTTTTTACTTTAATTTGAAGCAGGGTTTTGCTAAATTGCTGAGGCTGGCCTCCAACCTGGAATTCTCCTGTCTCTGCATCCCAGGTACTGAGATTACAAGAGGGTACCAAAACACCCAGCTTGTGAGATGATTCTTGAAGAAATTTTTGCGCATACACTTGCACACCTTAAGAGTGGATTTGCCTACTCTGTTGTAATCAAAGGTCTGATTGGTTGGCAAAGAAGTCTGGAGGATTAAGGAACATTTGCATTTCAGGCTGAAGCGCTTTGTATGGTTAGGTACATCCTTTCTTTTTTACAGTGGTAGTTTTATCATGATTTTAAACTCTCCAATAACCAGAGTCTATATTTTTTCCTTCAATATTTTTTCTACCAATGTTGCTTTGAAATTTGCATCGCTGCATAGTTTAGCCAGCTGTGTTGTAGGAGCCCAGAAAGAGGGGAGAGAAGAATGTGCTGGTCAAGTGACAGCCCCATGTCTCAGCACATGCTGTGCAGGGCGGATGCATCGCTTCATAGGGTATTAGAAAACCCCTCTGATGAAACTGATAAAAACGAGCTGGAACTTGTGACAGAGGCTGGATCAGGGGAACACAAATCCCCCGAGTCCTGAGGAGACAGTGTGCTTTTCTTAGTGCTTCTGGCAGAGGAAACTTTCTGCTGCAGATTGAGGAAGACCTGCAACTTTCTGCTGAAGAAGACCTGCAAGGAGTATGCCAGCATCAGTTCCTACAAATTTTTTTTTTCCCCAGTTCTCAGGATAGAACCCAGGGGCATTCTACCTCCAATCTATACCCCCATCCCTATTTTTTTATTCTTTATTTTGAAGCAGAGTCTCACTGAGTTTTTAAGGGCCTCACTAAGTAAGTAGCCGAGGCTGGCCGTGAATCCAGATCCTCCTGTCTCAGCCTCCCAAATGCTGGGATTACAAGCGTGTGCCACCACGCCCGGCTGGGTTGCTACAATTTCTAAACTCCAAAAGCCTCACTTGAAAATAATGGCGAATAAATCATCATTTTCAACCAGTGAATCCTGTGGCTGATTGTTCATCAGCTTAGAGAGTGAGGAAGAGAAATCCCACAGCTGCCCCAATGTCTGACTCATCGTGATGTCCAAAAAGAATTCCCTCGTTTCGGGTCCGATTTCAATATCATAACACAGATGTGTACATCTAGGTTAATTTCCAGGTTTTATATAAGGGAACTGCCAAGAATTTTTACAATTACATATTCAAAAGATTGAATGAACAGAATAGGATTGTGAGGTGATAAAGCGGGTTATGGATGAAAACTGGCCTAATACTGGGAAGATACTCCTGTGCCTTTGATTTTAGATGCCCCCCTTTCCTTATCTACCTGTATATACTCATCTTAAACCCAGTCATACTCATTCTCCAAGCCCAGCTCATATATAGCCTCTCTCCAGAAAAGATGCTTTTTATGTATTACTTACTTTGTATACATTAGCTTATCTGTTATGCGAAACAATGCAATCACTAAAAAATAAAAGCTTATTTTATAGAAAATTGGGACTCAGCAAGGTTAAGAAACTTGCAATTTGAAATCCCCAAGAGGTTTTATTTCTGCATAATTTTAATGAGAACTCCTTATGAAGCACTTTAAAATACCAGATAAAATGTGGCAAATATCCTTTATATTTAGATCAAAACTAGCAAGAAGGCCTGGTGTGGTGGCGCACGCTTGTAATCCCCGCGCTTGGGAGGCAGAGACAGGAGGATCACGCAGGTTCGAAGCCAGCTGCGCACGCTGCTGCTTAGGAGACCCTGTTTCCAAAAAATGTAAAAATAGGTCTGGGAGTGTAGCCTGGAGGTAGAAGGGCTTCCAGGAACCCCAGTACCACCAAAAAAAAAAAAAAAAAAAAAAAAACTAGCAAGAAAATTAAGGAAATTGATGAAGGCTAAACTCTTCGAGAAGGGGCAGTTATAGTGCAGGGAGATCGTTGGTCTCCATAGTAGAAAGGGCTCGGCATAAACGGCCACACGCACCAATGGTACACCTGGGAGTCCATAGGCAGAGTTTGAACTGAAACGTGGCTTACAGGTAGGCTCTGGAAATGGCCACGACCTCACAGAACTGGAGAATAATTAACCCACAGCACTGGATGTCATCAAGAAAATTGTTTGCTCCAGCTGATGGGGTGGAACAAAGTACGGGTTTTGGGGTCTTCTGCAACTTGCATGATCCCGGAACTTACTAAGATGAGAAAGTTACATGAAAGTGGTCTTGAATAAAAACTTGATTATTTCAACAAGTAAGCTGTAAGGGGGATAGAGAGAAAGATTAGAAAAGAGAGAGACAGGGAAAATGTTTGAGTAAGGTAGACAAAACAAATATATGAACCAATAGCAGTGTATAGATCTTATAAGAATCCTGAGTTTGAACAAACTGCGAAATATTTATGAGTTAATCGTGGATATTTGAATATTGGTTTGACTCTATTAAGGAATTAACTTGTTAGGCTGGATGTGGTGGCACATGCTTATCATCCCAGTACTTTGGAGACTGAGACAGTAGGATTGCAGGTTCAAGGACAGCCTCAGAAAATAGTGAGACTCTTGCCAGGCATGGTGGTGCACACCTGTGAGCCCAGTATTTGGGAGGCTGAGATTGGAGGATCGCAAGTTTAAGGACAGCCTCAGCAAGTAGTGAAACTCTCAGCCACCTAGCAAGAACCTGTTGCAAAATAAAAATAAAATAGGGCTGAGGGTGTGGTTCAGAGTTAGAATTCCCCTGGATTTAATCCCCAGTACTACAAAACAGAAAGAAAGAAAAGAGAAAAGAAAAAAAAGGAAAGAAGAGAAAATAGTGAGACTTTCACATACCTAGCAAGACCTCGTTCCAAAATAAAAAAAATAAAATAGGGCTGAGGGTAGAGCTCAGAAGTAGAATACCCCTGGGTTCAATCCCCAATGTCACATTCACAGCCATATATATATATACACACACACACACATACACACACATACATACGTATAGGCATATTATTATATTATTATATTGTTATATTGCATATATGATTATATATAATATATAGCTGTGTGTGACATATAATAATATATAAAACATGTATATCTTATATATCATTATTTTATAATCTTTAAAATTGAACTTACATAGCAAAATTCTTATGGATAAAATGATATGAAATCTGCTATTTACTTCAAAATAACCCAGTGTGTGATATGCGGGTGTGGAGGAAGTGTGGGAGTGCACAGATGAAACTAGATTGATCATGAGTTGGTCATTATGGAGGTAAGTTTTGGAAACATAGAGATCCCTCATACAGTTTTTTCTACTCTGAGTATGCATATAATTTTCCATGATAAATAGACTAAGAATAAAACAGTGTCTCTAGACTTATGATACCATTGGGACACATGGTAAGACAAAAGCATCCAGAAGGGTTATATATGCTCATATAGGCCACACTCAATGAGCACACAGAAGGCCTCTGAGAAGATGAATTCACCAAATTAGCAAGCACGTGAAAAATTAACTTATCAGTTAAGGCAGCACTTGTGTGCATATGCATTTATACACACGCATACTCTAAGAATTAAAGCCACAACGATTCTAAGTAATGGGACTAATCACAAAACCTATTAGAAGTTCTCTCTTGTATATGGAAGCTAGAGGGAAAGTCCAAAATAAAAGGAACTTCATGTTAATGAATGGCATCAGTAGAATAGTTGAAAGGGGTTGTTGGGAAAAGGAGAAGAGGAGGGGGAAAGAAAAGAGACCAAATAACACTATGTCCACATACACAGGTGTCACTGACAACTTTACTGGTATGTATGGGGGAGGGTGGGGAGGAAGGCAGGGATGGGTTAGGAGGGGTTAGGATCGAACCACACCAAGAGATGTTGTGCGCATATATGAATGTATCATTTGGGATCTCACTATGATGTAAAATCATATTGCTCCAATAAAAGTCTTTAAAAAATCTGTAAAAGGGTATATTCAGAATAATTACAGAAATGAAAGAAGGAATTTGAAACACAAAGAATAGGGCACTTTAAAAAACACACAAGGAATATATAATAAAAAAAACATTAACAACAAAATAAAAGCTTCCGAAATGAAAATGAAAACTGGTGGAATTAGCAGCTCAGTGGATAGGTTAAACTCAACCAAAGAGCAAGATAATAGACTAGAATATCTGAGGAAGGAACCAGCTCAAAAGACAGCACAGAGAAACACTGACAGAGGAAACCTAACAGAGAGCTTAGGAAATAGGAAAAATGGAACAAGAAGTTTCTAAGCATAGATCTGAGCAATTCTAGACAAGGGGAGTCAAAAGAAAAAGAGACAAAATTTAAGGGAGAAGGACTGAATTTTTTATTTTCTTCTTATTATTTTTAGAATTGATGAAAATTAATGAAACTTTAGGTTCAAGAAACAACTAGTCCTTAACAGAATACACAAAAACAGAATTCCCATTTAGACACATGTGGCTAAACTGTAGAACACCCATAACAAAGAGAAAATCTGAACAGCAATAAAAAAAGAAGGGGCTGTTACCTATGAAGGAACAATTGGATGTTTGGCAGATCTCTTAACAGCAATATCTGAGGTCCAAAGACAATGAAAAATTATTTTCTGCCAGGCCTGGTGGCGCACGCTTGTAATCCCCGGGCTTGGGAGGCGGAGACAGGAGGATCACACAGGTTCAAAGCCAGCCTCGCTGGCTTAAGAGACCCTGTTTCCAAATAAAAAATAAAAAAAAGGTCTGGGAGTGTAGCCCGGAGGTAGAAGGGTTCCATCCCCAGTACCACCAAAATAATAATAATAAAAAAATAATAATTTCAAACAGCTGAGAAAAAAAACAATCTAAGAAAACAATCAATCTAAGACTAGAGGAATGTTCTATAATCATTTATGAATATGTAGCTATTGAGTTGACTACAAATATTAAATAAGGGGTGGGATTATAAGGTGAAGGAAACAAACCCATACAATTTTGAGAAATTTAACATAGATCTGTCAATTACCTTCAGATCAAGCAGGAAAAAAAAAAATCAGTAAAGATCTAGAAGAGTAACAGCATGATTAATGACCCTAATTATGAAGCCGAATATAGAACTCTAAACCCCAAATTCAAAAACCTATATTTTTTCCAAACATATGTTTGGAATGTTCATTAAAAATAGCCACAAGTTAAGTCTCATCATATATCAAATAATTTATATTATGGGACACATGAAGCAATTTAGTTGAAATTAATAATAAAAAACAGAAAAACATGAGAAAACATCCAAATAAATAGAGAGATCATCTTTCTTTATGTATAGAAAGTATATATTAAATAAACACACCCAAAGCATTTTTCTTGAAAGGCTGACTCTCCGTGTATATGGAAGAGAAAATGGCTAAGACTCACCAAGACAACTTGCAAAAGAAGATGGAAAAGGTGTACCAGTATTGGGAATGGCCTAGGAAGATTTGAGAAAGCTGTGATTATTAATATATTTCAAAAATTGGGTGAGGGGCAAATCTGTGCAAAGACTTGGTTTCTGCCTAAAAGCAGACAACTATTCCAATGTAAATTAACCTAGCTAAAGGTGATTAACAAGTCAATAGGAGAGGAGAACTAGGCCTTTCTCTATCTAAAGACAGATCTACATGATAAGCCAGCTAAGATGGTAGGAGGGGTTGACCTTCATGAAAGTAGACACCTCGCCACACCTTATTGGGGGAGATACCTTACAGGGTTAAGGGGAGGTACTTTACAGGGACAGTCACTATGTCAGAGTCACGCAAACAAGATGGAGGTCATGGGTATAAAAGGCTGAGTCCACGTGTAATTCCTTTGGTGTATTCATTTTGAGTCACCCCTCCATGCCAGTCTGGTATGGAGCTGTATTTCTATTTTCTGTATTTCTAGCTTTCTAATAAACTTCTTTAAATCTTCAGCAACTGTCCAAGCTATGCATATTTATTCTTAGCTTAGGACAAGAATCCGCGGTAATTTTCTGGTTTTGGTCGTTTGGGGCTTTGTTATGGGTTGGGGGAAAGTGTGTCTGGGACCCTCGCAGGGGTTCCCGGGGAACAGTTTCCACAACCACATTCTCCAAATCGTTAACATAATTTGGCGCCCAATGTGGGGCACGTGGCTCTGTATTTTTCACGGGACTTTTTGGCCTGGGGGCCAGTGGGGAACAGCAGCAGTTTTAGCTCCACATGGTGAGCTGTTGAGCTTTAAAACAGCTATAGAACAGCCTTTGCATCACCGCAGCTCTGAAAGTGACTTCCAGGGCATCTCGTCGGTGGTCCTAGTACCACTGCACCCCAAAAGGTATGTACCTTCCTGGAGCAATAGGAGTTCCCCCAGAATGACCATGATCTTCCGGTGTCTGAAAGGCAATTCTGCTTCGTGCGGAACCCCCGACCAAGGAATTAGCCCACTGTCGAATCCCCTCCAGGAAGAAACCCCTTTAAATAGTGTAGGCTTGATAGGCCCAATGAGTGCCCATCCATTCTGCCCACATCACAGATGGGACACTTTTTAAAGCCCTATACAAGCTTAAATCTAAGAGAAATGCCCATGGTCCACCTCCAGAAAAATTCGCAAACAGGAAACGCCAGCCAGCACCCATTTCTAAATAGCAGTGAGTTTTTTCCCCCAGCAATGGGAAACAGGTTCTAGGAAAATGAGCTAAAGGAGGCAGCTCAGTAGGAGGCCACGCCCAGCTATGGCGGCTTGGGATTCTTAGGCCTCTCAGAAATTGAAATATATTAATAATCATAGCTTTCTCAAATCTTCCTAGGCCATTCCCAATACTGGTACAAAAGGGATGATTGCTTGTCGTGTCATCTCCATAAAAAGATGAGTTCTGTGCTATTTTCATTCAGACAATGTAGAACCGACATAGATAAAAACAATGGAACTGAACAAAACCACAAGCCAAAGTTAAATTTAATACGGAAACTTCATAGATGATAAATGGACGCATTAGATCAGTAGGGAAATAATTATTTACTAAGTGGTACCAACACAATTAGCAATCTATTTGAGGAAAAAATATGGAAACTACTTTATTAATAGACAAAAAGTTAGTGTACTCGGACTAAAGATGTCAGTATAAAAGAAAAGCAAACAACGTTTTTAGAAAATGGTATAGAAAAATATTTTTTAAAAAAATATACTTTTATCGTGCATTTATGACATTGGAAAAGGAAGAGTCTTCTTTCAAATATATCAAAGCACATACCATAAAAAGAATTGAGAATTATTAAGACGTTAAAATTAAATATTTTTCAGCCTGGCATGATGGAGCACATTTGAAATCCCAGTACTTGTGAGGCTGAGACAGGAAGATCTGGGTTCGTGGACAGCCTCAGCAACTTGTGAGGCCCTCTGTAACTTAGGCCGTGCTTCAAAATAAAGAATAAAAAATAGGGCTGGGGGTATAACTTGGAGGTAGAATGTCCCTGGATCCCATCCCAGTACCACAAAAACAACAACAAAAAATAAATATTTTTCATAATAAAAGCACCATATCAAAAGACATGATACCAACCAGTTAAATATGTTTGCAGTATTCAAAGCCTGCAGGAGTATGAAAACCTAACAAATACTACAAATCAATATGTAAGAAACAAACAACCCACAGAAAAATATTTTTTGAAAATATGATAGGAAAATATAAATTGGCCAATCAACATAAAACATGTTCAACTTTAGTAGAAACTGGAAAAAATGCAAATTGAAACAAGATAACATTGCACACAAAATATACAGGTAAAAAAAAACCCTCTTGATTTACCACTGATGTCACTGTAAATCAGTGCAGTTTGGGGTTTCTGATAGTGATTTGGCAATGTCTAGTAAGTTCAAGATGCCTGCATATTACAACCCAACAACTCAACTTCTAGGAACATGACTTAAATAAAATGAAATACAGGGTCAGGGAGCCACGGACCAGAATGTCTACTGTGACATTGTAATTGAAAAAAAAAACATTTTTAAAATCAACCTAAACTGGGTGTGGTAGCACATGGCTATAATCGCAGTACTAGGGACTAATCCTTGCCTGTAATCCCATTACTTGCCTGTAAACCTAGTACTTGGGAGGCTGAGATAGGAGGATTGCAGGTTCAAGGCCTTGTCTCAAAACAAATAAGGGGGGATGGGGACTGGAGGTGTAGCTTAGAAGTAGAATGGCCCTGGATTCCATCCCCAGTACAAAAGAAAAATAATCATAGAATTGCATTCATTTATTCACACAAAATAAAAATTAAAAATTATTACCTAACATGTTTTTGGAAAATGGTTGTAAATTAGCAGAGCCAGGATTCTCCCCACACTTGCCTTCCCCCTAAACTGGAGCTCCTCCTACAGACCCAGGCCCCTCTCCAGGCCTCTCTGACCCTCCCCAGCTACCACTGCACATGGGTCAGGGTACCACCTGGGCACGTGGTTTTTTATTTTATTTATTTATTTATGCATTGGTGGTACTGGGCTTCCTGGAAACCCTCCTACCTCTGGGCTACACTCCCAGACACCTATTTTTTTATATTTTTATTTGGAAACAGGGTCTCCTAAGCCAGCGCGGCTGGCTTTGAACCTGCGTGATCCTCCTGTCTCCGCCTCCCAAGCGCGGGGATTACAAGCATGTGCCACCACGCCCGGTGCACGTGGTGTTTTAAACTGTAAGTCCTAAAAACCAAGGTGAGGGACGCTATACTTGGCCCATGCAGAGACAGAGGGAGAGTAGCTAAGATGGAGAAGTTTCTGTTTTACCAGTAAGCCCTCTTTCTTCTATTGGCTTCTCTTCTGCTGCTTATGAATTACCTAACTTGCTTCTCTTGGTGACTTAGCACCAACAAGTCCTATAAATACCCATTTTTTTTTTCAAAATAATTCTTTGACAAAGACAAAAAGAGGATTGTGTTACCATCATTTCTTCTGCATCAACAAGAGGAGCACAACTGTGACATATTTGTGGGGGGGAGGGAATAAACAATATAGTTTATTTGTTTCAGAGAAATGAATATATATGGATATATATGTACACATATTTTTTTTTCAGTACTGGGGATAGAATCCAGGGGCATTCTACCTCTGAACTACACCCCCGGTCCTATTTTTAATTCTTTTTATTGTTTGAAACAGGGTCTCAGTGAGTTGCAAAGGGCCTCGCTAAGTAGCTGAGGTTGTTCACGAACCACAATCCTCCTGTCTCAGCCTCCCGAATGCTGGGATTACAAGCACGTGTCACCATGAATGAATCTTGCCAATGTGGGTTTAGCCCTCCAATGGTATAGTCATAGACTGGATGGACTTCATTGTATAGGAATAATTAAATAGGTTCTCAAATCAGGCCCACTCGCATGTGGTGGCACACACTTGTAATCCCAGTACTTGGAAGCCTGAGACAGGAAAATTACAAGTTCCAGATCAGCCTCAGCAATTTATCAGATTCTCAGTAACTTAGTGAAGCACTGTCTCAAAATAAAAATTAAAAGGGCAGGGATGGGGGGTAGTTCAGAGGTAGAATGTCCCTGGGTTCAACCTCTAGTAATCCCAAAAATATTAAAAATAAATTAGACTATGCTATAGAAATGACTGCAGAGATCATTCTAAATGAATATAACCCCTGGGCTTATATATATGAAATAGTACAGTACTTATAAATCTATGTAATAGTACAGTATCTAGAAAATACAGTGTATCAATATAAATTCTATTATATAACATTGTGATAGCGCAAATTGAGAGAACCACTGGGTTCAATCTTTTCAAAATATCAAGTAAATCAGGCACCACACACTTGTAATCCCAGCATTTGGGAGGCTGAGATAGGAGGATCGCAGTTTGCAGGCAGCCTCAGCTACTTAGTGAGGCCCTTTGTAACTCAGTGAGACCCTGTTTCAAAATAAAGAATTAAAAAAATAGGGCTGGGGGTATAGCTCAGAGGTAGAATGGTCCTGGGTTCCATCCCCAACACCGCAAAAAATAAAAATAAAAATAAAAAATAAATAAAAATAAAAGTGACTTTTCCAATTGAGCACTTAAAAAAAAAAACAAGATTGACAGGAAGAGGAAGCAATATAGACTAACGTTACTGCTCATCTGAACACTGGCTTGTCCTTTCCAAGGTGGGGAGGTCAGTGTCCCCAGGCAGCCTGCAGCCCATCCTGCGCGCCTCCCACGGCAACGCGGCTGGCCAGACACTGAGCTTTTTGTGGTGTATGTGTGAGGACAGGGAGAAGGGGAGCGAGGCTTCAGGGAGGTCTCGAGGTGGAAAAATTTGTGACGCACTCAATTCAGTGGCAGAAGTAGAAGTGTTTATCGAAGGTTCTGGGCACAATCCTTTCGGGCAGCCTAGGTTCATTTAAAAAATTACAGTTGGTCTCAGAGCCCTCGACACAGACCAAAACCTTTTAATAGGCATCGCAGATCACTGGAGCACAGAAAGATTGTGAGCTGAAGCCAACCTGCCTGGGCTTGCTCCTTCTGTTTCAGACTAGTGGAGAGAAGGGGAGAAAGAGAGAGAGAGAGACAGACAGACAGACAGACAGACAGACTCAGGGTTAAAGTCAGGGATGTTCTACTTCTGAGCTTCACCTGTACCCTTATTTTATTTTATTTTATTTTATTTTATTTTATTTTATTTTATTTTGAAGTAGGGTCCTGCTAAGTTGTTGAGGCTGGCCTCGAACCTGCTATCCTCCTGTCTCAGCTTCCTAATCCTGGGAGTACAGGTGTGCACCACAATGCCTGGCTGACAAGTGCAGAGATTTGCTGAGCAGGTAATTTGTAAACTGCAATGTTCTAATTAGGTATCTCATATGTCCGTGGGCACAAAGAAGTTCTTTTTCCTTGATTTTAATTGTTCACCTTGGAGTTCAGTGCTTTGGACGCCCCTCTCTCCCTGAGGTTGCAGGGTCATCCTGCTTCCTGGAGCAGGCACCCCTGCCCTGCCCTCCAGCAGAAACCCTGAAGATGAAATACGCGTGCCCCCTCTTGGGCAGCCCTTCGTTACAGCTTTCCTGGCTTGGCTGAATGCGAGATAAGGTTGGCTATGTGTCCCACACCTGATACATTAGAGGGTTGATGGGTGTCATTTTCCCCTTCTAATAATAAGTCTAAAATTGTCTCCCTAATCAGGGCCTAGTTAACACATTAGCAGTCCCCCCTCTCTTCTGGGCTCCTGTCATTATCTTCCATACAAAAGATAAAGCCTTGGTAATAACTTATCTTTAGGAGGTTGGTTTTTTTTTTTTTTTTAATGGCTCCTTGTAATGAATCAAACACTTTAAAAACAACAGCTGAGTGAGATGTCACAAAAAAAGCTTCCTCAAGGTTTCTCACGGCTCCTCCAGCACCAGGGCACCCCCAGCCAGGGGACCGTGGGTGCCGTGGCCCATTTCTGCAAGACAGACACAGGCCCCACAGAACTTTTTCAGCAGAACTTGAGAAAACTCCTTTGCAAGCAAACCCTCTGTTTTCCACTGTCTACTCACGTCTGGCCTTTTTTGCCGGCTCCCAGGAAACAAGCACTGAAACACATTTGTGACTGTTAAGAAGGACCGGGGCCCTGGCAGTGTCAGATCAGAGCATCACCTCCATGTTCAAAACTCAAAGTGGAGGGGCGTGGTGATCACACGTGGACTGTAATCCCAGTGCATGGGGAGCTGAGCCAGGAGGATCTCAGGTTCAAAGACAGCCTCAGCAATGTAGCAAAACTCTCAGCAACCTAGCAAGACCCTCTTTCAAAACAAAAAATATATAAATAAATAAAAAGGGTCTGGGATGTGTGTGTAGCTCTGAGGCATGTACCCCTGGGTTCAATCTCCAGTACCAAAAACAGAACAAAACCCTTCAAACTGGAAAGATGACTGGATTGCTCTGGAATTTTAGTCTTGCCTTCTGTTGCTACTGGATTTGGAACTGAGATGAGACCAGTTGCTCTGAAAGGCTGCATGCCTGACAGCTTAAGCAGTCTTCCCTCTCGGATGGCTTGGGTTTGTGCAGTACTTGTTAAAGGAAAAGTGGAGCCCAGTTGAGGATTTCTAAGCTGCCAGGGTACCCAAACAGAACCCTGTAATAAGCCCGTGCCCCATGTCTACAAGCAGATCTACCAAGGAGGTGCAGCTGGTACAAAAGCCTGTTACATAAGAAGGTCCAGGGTGGGGACATCAGGATTTTATTCTGACACATTCCATAGAACAGAAGTGTTAATCTAATGTTCAGAATCATCACCAAAAATAAAAATGATGGCTGAACATTATAAGAGCTGAGAGGTGACTTCCCCTGAGTTCTAGAAACACCAAGTATGAATCACTCTCCCTCAGAGGACAGCAAGGTCATCCAGGTGCCAAGCATATGAGCATCCCCCAGAGGACCACTCGGCCAGCCACCCTGGCTGCAGAAGCCACTGTATCTTTCAGCTAAAGGTTATCGAAGAGTTTCTTCCTTGGAGCAGGAAAGGAAGGCAAGAATTGACTATCCCATGGTTCCCACGCTAATACAGGCCATGAAATTCCTAAGCTGCTCTTAGGTGCTCACTTCCTGCATCCACTTGACTTTGTTTTTAAAGAAATTTGACAAAAGAAGCAATCTTTAAGTGCAGCAAAAGCCACCCCCTTCAAACGTCTCGCTGCTGGGGTGAACACAGACCCCTGCCGTCCAATGCACCGCCACTTGTCATATTACTGACTCAGAATCCTCATCTGAAACATTTGTCTTCTAGCTGTTCCAAGGACGCCACAGGGCTTTCGTTCCTGAGATGGGAAATGAGCATAAGGATCGCTGAAGTGGCTGTGAAGCGTGCAGCCTTCACCGGGAGTGTGGTGGACTGAATGGGTCCCCCAAAATGCATATGTTAAGGCCCTACCTCCCAACATAAGTGTATTTGGAGGTAGTGTGTTTGGCGATAATTAAGTTAAAATGAGATTTTTAGGGGGATTCAAATCTAGCAGGCTTGACGGCTTTATAAGAAGAGAAACAGACGCCAGGCATGGTGGCTCACGCTTGTAATCCCAGCATTCGGGAGGTGGAGACTGGAGGATCGTGGTTGGCAGACAGCCTTAGCTACTTAGCGAGGCCCTCCGCAACTCAGTGAGACCCTGCCTCAGAAAACAAACAATAAAAAATTAGGGCTGGGGGTGTCTCTCAGAGGTAGAATGCCCCTGTGTTCCATCCCCAGTCCCGCAAAAAAAAAAAAAAAAAAAAAAAAAAAAAAGATAAAGAGTTCACCCCCTCTCTAAGTGAGTGAACCCAGAAGACATCCTGCCGAGTGCACAAGACGGCAGCCCTCGGCGAGCCCAGAGCATCCTCCAAAGCCCTGCCATGCCAACACCTCATCTTGGACTTCCCACGACTCCAGAATAGTGATAAACGGCTGTCTGTTGCTGAAGCCACGGTGTGTAGCATTTTGTTATGGCAGCTCAAGCAGATTAAGGAAGAACGAAAGATGTGTATTACTTCAGGCCCTATGTGTAGGTGTACAAAGGTGAATTTTAAAATGAACCAGGGTGAGGGAATGAGTTGCTTCTCTCGGGCATCCGATACTTCCTCCTGCCAAGTTTCATCTTAATACCGGGAGAGCTGAGCATCTCAACCACCTGAAAGAGGGCGTGACTATGACAAAGGTTTTCATATAGTTTATGCTATAAATCCTGTTCGTAATATCTATTTTTTAAGAAAAAATCTGCCTTCAGTTTATGGGCTCATTGCAATAAACCCGGACGTGGACATTCAAGGCAAGTAATAGCTAGGAGGTTAAAACACGGCTCCATAAGGTCCCATCCTACTCTGGATTTTGATGGGCTTATTTTGTTCAGGACTTCTCTTGTTTGCCAGGTTCTAGTCCCTAAAAATGAACTGCATTTTGTAGAGAAATGATACGCAATTAAAGTTTAATGCTCTGATTCCATTCCTGTCCTACGGTAACGCAGAACATTCTTCCTGAACAACGTGTGCCCTGCGTGTCCCCCTTCTGTGTTGATGTTAACCCTTCAGCAAATGAGAAGATCTGGTGAGGGGGCACCTTAGTAGAAGTGTCAGGGACAAGGCTAAAGGCAAAGAGAAGTCCAGAAAACATCCATCTTCTAAGACCAAACTGAAAGTGGACATCCTATTGGAAATTTGATATATTGTTAGATCAAATATTAGAGACATTGGTAACAGGGCTTTCTTCGCAGAGATGAGATTGGTAATACCTACATCCAGAATTCCACCACCCCGATCCTCATATCTACTGATTTAATCTAATTAGAGAAATGCAAAATAAGTCAAATGATCTCCCCCCCCCTTTCTCTCCCCTCCTTTCTTTTTCTTTTCTGGTGTTGGCGATTGGACCCAGAGGCATTCTGCCTCTGAGCTATGCCCCCAGACTGATTTTTCAATTTTATTTTATTTGGAAACAGACTTCATTAAGTTGCTGAGCTTTGAACCTGCAGTCCTCCTGTCTCAGCCTCCCAAGTATTGGGATTACAGGCATGCACCACCACTCCTGACTTCTCTTGTTTTTTTCTAAGTCCCTATAATTACTTTATAACACGAAATAAAACATCTTAATAATGGTGAGTTAGTGTCCTAACTACTTTTGGAACTCCAAACCAAAATGGAATAAAAATATGATATTTTTATTCAGAGTCCTCTTAACTCTTATAAGTAAACTTAAATTTCCCTATATTTGAGTATATAACTATCACTTTAGAATGGGCATATGCAAGTTCAAATGGGATCTCCAATTGTGAGAAGTAGAAAATAAATAAGATTTCAGTTTAACACACGGGGCATCTTTCTGTGTCAGGAGATACACAGTGGCACTGCATATACATATAATACACTTAAAGTACAAGAATTAATTTTTTTCGTTTGACTCCCCAAACTCTATGCATTAATATTCCTATCAGAAAAAGTTTAAATCCAAAACGATGATTGACATCTCAAAAAAAGATTAATTTTCTGACTTAAGTTTCCAAGTTGAATATAGCCACAATACAGAATTTTTAAATGCTAGGAATTACCTGGCCCCCAGTCCTTTGTTAATTTTTGTTTTTTGAAACAGGGTCTCACTAGGTTCCTGAGAGTCTTGCTAAGTTGCTGAGGCTGTCTTTGAACCTGAGATCCTCCTGTCACAGCCTCCCAACTACTAGGATTACAGGTGTGTATCACAATGTCCAGCTCCTTATTTTTTTTTCCCAAAAAAGTTTAGGTACAACTTCCTCATTATATAAGCACCCCTTTGGCCTTTGCGTATCTGGCCTAGTAAAGCTATAAGCAGAGGCAAAAAACTACATTTCTTATGGTAATTTACAGTATCTAATGATATTGTTCAATCTTAATCTCCTTTACTCTTTACTTCTGAAATTCTTTCAGAAAACATTTCACAACTTCTTGACTATTCCATTTTATTTTCATATGCTTATTAAAATAAATATCCCAAAATTAATCCAATTACATTTCATTTTTATACTTACTATGAGAAATTCGTGTGACTATAAGAAAAATTTTCTGCCATTATATATTATACATATTCAGTGGAAATTGAACCAGGACACATAATTACCACTCCTCAGTTCCTAACAACCCTGTAGCAGGTGCTAATCATAAAAATTATTTCCCACTGGGCACCTGAGATGCTGCATTTGGTTTTAGAAAGATATTAAAGTCTCAATATGAAAATAATGAATTACTATGTGGCATATTCCAAAAATAGAATTTCACATTTAATTTTTCAAATGTCAAAATTCTTATATATATAAAATTGACATCACTTTTAGCTTCCTGACTTATTAAAGGGTCTATCAAAACCTCAATTCTAAACTTTTCTCTCTTGCAGTTTATCTTTATAACCATGATAACACTATTGAGAGGAATCATTATGTTTTGGCTTCTCTATTATAAATTATGGATAAGAAGCCGGGCGTGGTGGTGCATACTTTTAATCCCAGTACTTGGGAGGCTGAAACAGGAGGATCACAGGTTCATGGCCACTCAGCGATTTAGTTAGTGAGGTCTCCATAACTTAGTGAGATCCTGTTTCAAAATAAAGAATAAAGGGGGTGTAGCTTGAAGGTAGAATGCTCCTGGGTTCAATTCCCACTGCCACAAAAAATATGTATAATAATTATATTGGATCCTTGTTCTTTCTATATTGCTATTTGTAAATTGCATGGTATGTCAGGTTTTAAAATAACCAACCACTCAATTTTCTGTCCCATTAAATCAAGACTTAAATAGATTTCATAAATCTAATTACAATTGCATTTTGAACCCCATAGAGTACGTTAATATATGTTACTGAAATTCTTGACAGACTTTTGATCATTACAGATTTATATGATGGATTTTATGAATGACACTAAAGAAAGGATGTGTTTTTCTTTTAAGCCCTTGTCTTAAACTTTCTAATGTGACTAATATGATGTATTTCTCAAGGTTTTTATTCCAGCTAGTAGGGGATGGAAGAAGAGAAAGAAAGCTAAAGAGGACAATAAGGCAAAGAAATTCTCACTTTCCACGGAAATATTCCCAACAAGGGCCAAAAGACTAACAAATGTTAAGCGTTCCCACTGGAGATGAGAAACAAGAGTTTGCTCTTGACTTCAGAGTAGAGATGCCAAAACAAATAAATCACTGCAAGCAATTTAAAAGTTAAGTGCATCTTAAAAATATGCGTGTAGGTTAAATCTTCCCGTTGGTAGTATTCATTACCGTCAGCTATGATAAGAGCATACGTCCATCAGGAGCTGGAGCCGTCCCCCAGGTATGTGATTCATTGTTTCTAGACCGACGCCTAGTGCAGTGGACACTCCCGACAAAGGTGAATGGATGGGGGAAAAATAAACCCAAGTTTAAACATGCTTCACATAAAACAGAAGTACACTCCTTCGCGTAAGAATTAAAGTCTCCAAAGTTCCCAGATTCCTGTAATCTACACACATTTTCATCAATAAGAATTCCGGAATGATGACCAAATTCAAATGTCTATCTGACCCAACTATGCTGAACAGACTTCTCATTCCTGGGACCCTCTGCGCCTAGCCAAGCTCATCCTCAGAGACAATTCCATTCTGTATTATCACTGTGGTGTGATCTACAACCAGAGAACAACACTTTTGCGAGTTATATAGTCTCCTTGGAAGCACTTTTTTTTCCCTTTTACAGGAATTTTTTATAACTGAAGTAAAAAGACATCTGGCATCTGTCTGGGACTAATGAAGTCACATTTATGAATGGGTAAAAAGGAAAATGGTTGTTTTTGTAAAATTCCACTGAATATAAACCTCCGATTAGAGATTGATTAGAGATCACCAACGGCCTCTTTAGTCAACAGGAAGTTCATGGGACCTTCAGAGAGTCATTCAGTCGCTGATCAACCAGAAAGAAGTCACCTGCATGGATTCATCCACAGACCCAGGCTCTATGATGGCAAAAGCAATCCCCAAATTCCAAACTAATGGAATAGCAGCACTGGAAAATCGAAGTGATCACCAAGTGGTAAGAGGTGATCTGAATAAAGATCGAGAAAGAAGCGCAGCATGTCACCTGGAGACCACATGGGTCTCGGCCTACATTCTGGAGGTAGACAGGGCTCTGCCTCAGCCCCCTGGATCCGCCTGTACTTGGGTCTGGGGTTTTTCCTAAACTGGGCAAGCTTTTCCGTATTCCCTGAAGAGCACCCCAGGCCAGAATCATCCTATATCCAAAAGGGGAAATGACCCTCAAGGAGTCCCTGTTCTCCAAGTTCACTTTTATAAACCTCCAGAGAGCTTCAGAAAGCACTGACCCAATCTAATACTGTGGAGACTGCTAAATAGTAACTTGGCTGAGAACAGAGAAGGGTGAGATAGCCAAATTGATATCTCCATCCAAGTTAGAACTGGCCTGAAAAACGTAGTAAGTCAGAAATTACTGTCCTGCAGGACCACAGATGAAGCAGGACCACTTCTCCTTTGAAGCATGCCACTCCAGAGATGCCTTCGCCAGTAGCTAATCAAAAGAGCTAACTCGGCCGGGCGTGGTGGCGCACGCTTGTAATCCCCATGCTTGGGAGGCAGAGACAGGAGGATCGCGCAGGTTCGAAGCCAGCCGCGCGCGCTGACTTAGGAGACCCTGTTTCCAAAATGAAAATGTAAAAAAAATAGGTCTGGGAGTGTATCCCAGAGGTAGAAGGGCTTCCAGGAACCCCAGTACCAAAAAAAAAAAAAAAAAAAAAAAAGAGCTAACTCGTTGGATGCTTACCACATTGGCTGACACTCTTCTAAAGGCTTTACAGGGACTGATTTATTTAATCATCTGGTCAACCCTCAGAAGTAGAAATTGGCGTTATTGTTCTGATTTCATCAATAAAGAAATGGAAAATCTAGAGAAGTTAAGAAACTTGCCCAAAGTAATCTACCAATTAATGTCTGAGCTGGGGCTCAACACCCGGTTCTGTGTTTACACATCGCACTTTGCCATCTGCCTCGCTGTCTTTTCCTTTCCCTAAAAACCTGGAAGAGCGCCCCATGACCAAACACAGCGATGGCGGTATCTTGTGAGGCTGCGACGCCGTGGCGAGTTGCCCACAGCTCTGGCCCCACTGGGGTGAGAGCTGGTCCTGGCTTCCCCGAGACCCTTCTCTGTCTCAGGTCATGGCTGCTAACTGCTCTGCTCTCCACAGACCCTCTGTCGAAAGAAAGTTCAAGATGCTAGATATCATCAGGACCACATGCTATGAGCAAACTTGGCAACACCCAAGATTATAAAAAGAGAAAAAAACAGAAAGAGCAGAGACCTGGCTGTATAAAATATTCTTCCTGCCACCCCAGGGAGCTTCCAGGGCAATTAAGATGTTGTAGCCCATAGGAACTTTAATTCATGAAATTGCACAATTCATAGGTTGCTCCTTAAACATTAAAACAACCCCTCACTTAATCTGCTTCTGTAGTTGAAATAAAAAAAATAGAGGACATGTTTTAAAAATAATACTAAGAAATACCAAATGAATGCGTTTCATTCCTTTCCCTTTTCCTTTGCCTAGCCTTAAAGAACAGACGTTTCCCCCTCTGAATATGCTGACAGTTATTGAGGGGACCAAAATACCCAGTATATCTCACTGAAAAGCTATTTTTAAAATCACTTGATTTAGAAAATTCCAATCACGTTAATTTCATGGGAATTCTTAGCACACACATTAAAAGTTTTAAATTACCCTGCAAGACTATGTGAATTCAAATAATCTTAATTAGACAAATACCTGCATGGATGCATACTTATCAGGTGCCTTTAAAGTGCGCCCCTGATACAAACATGACGTTGAGGGTGGTTTTATGAGTTACATTCCCGTGGCCAGTAAGAACAGTGATGCTTTGGGGGAGCTGGGAGTGGGGAGTGGGTGCTCTCTCTGCAATTCACAATGCCGTTTAACCTCTCTTTGCCTCTTTCCTGGTGCTCAAAGAGAAATGGCCATTCCCACCTCCAAGCACCGTTTCATGGTTCAAGTGGAAGAATGCACGGGAGAGTTTAGTAAGCCACAGGCCTCTGAGTAGCATGGCACCCACACTGCAACCCCCCGGGTGGTGGCAGCCGGCCTGGCTGACAGAGACTCAGGTGGAGTCTGCTGTGGGAAGGAATGGACTTGGCTGAATGCTTTGCCAACTCGTGACCCTGGGCAAGTTCCCCTCGCCCCTTCTCTCACTGGAGAACTGTTTGGCAAGGATGAGGTGGGCCTTGGAAACACCATGGGGAAGGCATCCCGTGGGGCATGCACACAGTCAGTGCTTCACAAAGGGCACCCATTCTCCATGACAGAACTCATTTGAGGAAGCCAAGTCGGCTACGTGTTTCAACGCTCGCTGGCAGCAGCCGAGCCCTGTTCTCAGAACAGTACACCCATTAGCAGGCTCCCAAATACACTTCTGGCGTGCCAGCGCCCTGCATTTATCCCACGTGAGACGCCAGTGGATTAAGGCTGGGCTTGCTTGCTGTATTGCTATTTTCTGCTTCGGAAGATGATTTCATAAAACTTACTAATGGGACAGACAACATCTAACAAATAAAATGAAAACTACCCAACGTGGCAACTCGGGGTACAGGCTTTTTCCCCAACTAGGTGAACTTCCTTCCCTTTTTTGCTACTTTTTGAGGGACGGGGTGGGGCCTGCAGAAAGGGATAAGGCGCCAAAGCGCATCTTGCCCCTGCTCTGTGGCTGTTGAGCTGGACCTGGAGAGCCTGACCGCCCAGCCCCGGCGTGGTGGGAGGAGGCCCGGAGCCGCCAGCAGGCTGCGGGCTGGCGGGAGCCTACCGCCCCAGCCTCGCCCCCCGAGAGCCTGGGGTGCCCAAGCGGAGCGAGTTAGAGCGGCAGCGGAGCTGGGAAGGGCACATGCGGCGGGGTTAGTGTGGACCATGCGGCTCGGCATTCCTGTTTGGCAAACGCGCTGAGGCAAAACAGACAGGATGCTTACAATGATCCCAGCCCAAAATGGAGTGTCTCTGACTAGCAGGGAGGAGCTGATGCTCGCCATGAGGAAGCCCACCACGGTCACGGCGATGCCCAGGGCCAGCTGCGCCAGGGCGAGCAGCAGCGGGAACCGGCAGCCGCAGCACGTCCGGGCCTCCTCCTCCCCGCACGCCTGGGGGGCCCCTTTGCCCTTCTTCGGCCCCATGTCGTCGGGCCCGGCGGCGTCCGTGGCCGGCGGCCCGCCCTGCCTCTGCTGGCCGCGGGGCTGCGGGTCCTTGCCCATGGCGGCCGCGGGGGTGGGTGGCTGGGTGGGTGCGTGTGGGGCGGGCCGAGCCCGCCCTGGTATTCGAGTTACGGAGGCTGAACAAATATGGAAAACATTTGGACTCGCCGAGTCTCCAAAGGCCACAGGGGCTGGCTGCAAGAGGGGGATCCGAGGGGGGTCGCCAACTGCCAACGCGCCTGATGCAGCGCCCGGAGCCTGGGCAGTCCAGACGGGCGTGCACACGTTTAGAGTGTGTGAGTGTGTGTGCGCGCGCGTGTGTCCCCGCACCCTGCGCTCAGGTGTCTGTTTTCCTTGCTCAAAACCCCAGGAATTTTTGTTTTGTTTTTGTTTTCTGGAAGGTGCGATGCAAGGCGATGTTTAAATCATTTGAGTTTAATTAATAGACAATTTACTCTGAAAGAGGCTTTGCCGGGCTCCAAGCTGTGAGGTTGTTTCCAGAAGTTAAATGGTTCTTATTTTCCAACAGAGGCGTAGACTCTTTAAGTCATATAATTCAACTGACAAATGGAGGGGTTTTTTTTCCCCATGGAGGTACTTGCGTTTGGAAATAACTGTTTAGATAGAGATGCTGGGCTAATTGTGAATTCTCACACATGTATTTATGTTTTTTAAGCATCTCTTTTCATAGTGTAGATGGAGTCTCAGTCGTGTATGGGGACATATACTAGTCCACATAGACTAGTCCCCCACCCCTCATCCATGGGAGATGTGCTCCAAAACCCTTGATAGATGCCCGCAACTACAAGTAGTACTAAACTACAGTGCCCCCCACCCAGAGAGGGACAGTTTTATCCACGCAACACATGAGTTATTTTAAAGCACCTACAATGTGCTAGGGTAGAAGGGTGTTCAAAATAGAGACAGACCTGGCCCTGGCCCCAAGTCACAGAACACATGAATGAACTGGTTATTCTCATTCCCTTGCCCCTCTCTGCTCAGTAGCTCTTAGGATGAAGTTTAGTGAAATGACTAAGAAATGATTCCATCATCTCACTGTATTTATACTTCCTTTGGTTTGGCCATTTTACCATTCAGAAAGCTGTATTCAAAAATAAATGATTTGCCAAGGTGTTAGGGTAAATTAAGCCAACTCCTGAGATGTTTGCAACCAGCTAATTTAAAGAAAGTCTAACTTCCTGCTGTTTCCTCAGAATTATAAAGGAATTGTTATCAACTCTCATCGTAAACTGCCAAGTCCCTGCAAAGAAATCTTTGCCGACATAGAATATAGTCTTCGCCCTTATTTTGTGAACTTAGTATTTTCCTTATACCTTTCTTCTGGGCCAGAGAGAAAAATATGGTCCATGGAACAAATGCAGTCACTGAGGAAGTAGAATGGAGCCCACACACCCAGTAGCTCCAGAGCTGGCCCAGCAGTACTGCTAGCGGGAGCGGTGGGGAAGCTCACTGCCAGCAGCTTTGGGGCTCAATGTCAGCTCATTGTTCTGGGATTTCTAGAGTAAACACAAATGAAAGCAGGCATTAGACCAAGATACTCACCTGACTCGGGACCTGACCGAGACATTGCTCAGGACAAAAAACGCTTGGTTTCTCTGTGTAAATGTAGTAAACATTATAGGAAGCCAAGTGAATACCCATAATTAATTATTTGTTGTTATCAATAAGGTAACTACAGTTACTGAGATTCTGTGTTCTATATTTTGTATTACTGTTACTCTTTATGACCACTTTATAGTGTCTATTGTTAAAGATGAAAACTGTTGATTAGCAGGATTATTAAATATCCAGATTATGAAATCTCTTGCTCAGTAGGTATGAAGTTAGGGGAAACCCAGTGTGGACTCCAAAATTGGTGGTCTTGTGGATTCCTGTATGCATTCTGCCTAAAGTGAGTGGGTGGTTGAAATTGTTTATAAATAGTCAGCATGAATCATGGGGAGTATTAATTTCTATCATATAATCAGCTATTGCCTCAGACCTAAGGCTGACCACTTTACAAAAATATCTCGATTTACTTCCATATATACAATAGTCGATTGTTGTGGTTTGGATAAATGTCCCCAAAAGGCCCATGTATTAAATGCTTGGCCCTCAGCCTGGTGCTAAGGGAAGGTGAGGGAAAGCTTTGGGAGATGGGGCCTGGCAGTCGGCTTTGGGACATTGCAGGCCTGGGCTCAGGAGGGATGTGGGACTCAGGGCTCATCCTCTCTCTCTTCAGAGTTGTACCCTGAGGTGAATGGGCATCTCTGCTAGGTGCTACTGCCTCAATGTACTATGCAGTCACAGGCCCAAAGCAAGTGGGCCAATCAAGAACAGACTGAAGCTGGGCGAGGAGGTGGCACATGCTTATAATCCCAGTACTTGGGAAGGTAAAACAGGATGACCACGGGTTTGAAATCAGCCTCAGCAACTTATTGAGGCTTGCATCAATTTAGCGAAATTCTGTTTCCAAATACAAAATAAAATAATAAGGCTAGGGGTGTAGCTCAGAGGTAGAATGCCCCTGGGTTCAATCCCCAGCACCATTAAAAAAAAAAAAGTAGAATGAAACCTTCAAAAATGTGAGTAAAAATAAACCTTTCTTCTTTTTAAGTTTCTTTATCTCAGGTGTTTGTTATAGGAACAGAAACCTGACCAGCATCAATGGAGACATCATTCCTGTTATTATTGACTTATTATTAAACACAGCCTCTGTTGACTGACCATACTCCTCGGGTGTCATTTAGCTAGGAATAAAATATTCCTAGTCTTTCCCTTAAAACTATAAATTAGACATTAGTTAGAATAGTAAAACAAAGATATTCCTGTAGATTTGTCTTCTAAGTTTAAGAACAAGTGTGATCTAAAGTTGACATATACTAGTCCCCTCTTATCCATGGGAGATGTGTTCTAAAACCCTTGATAGATGCCTGAAACTACAAGTAGTACTAAACCTGATATGTACTATATTTTCCCATATATGTTTCTGTGATAAAGGCAAACTAAGAGATTAGCAACAACTTGTAGTAAAATATAATAATTATAACAATATACTCTAATAAACTTTATTTACAACTTATGAATTAGCTAAGTATAGTGACATATGCCTATAATCCTAGTAGAAATTGGGATGCTGAGATAGAAGGATTGCAGGTTTGAGGCCAGCCTCAGCAATTTAGATAAACCTTTTTTCAAAAATAAAAGTAGAAAGGGCCGGGGATATAGCTCAGAGGTAGAATGCCCCTGGATTCAATCTCGAGTACCTACGTCCATTCCCCCATCCCCGGATTTATGAATTATTTATGGAGTTTCCTACTTAATATGTTGAGAAAGGAAAACTGAAGATTAGAGGAACAAACAACTACATACTTTTATAGTAAAGGTTTACTTTTAATTGTCCAAGAAAGGCAAGTTACAAATGAAACTTATAGCAGTGAACAATATCCCAGATAAGCAGTAACCCCTTCGGTCTGATTCTAACTGTCTAGTTCAATTTTCAGCTCTAGCAAAGACGGCAGAAATTTAGGGGACCCCACACCTGGGTGATGCTGTGTTTGGGGGGCCTGGTCTTTGGTCATATCATAAGACAATAGCAATAAGGATGGTATTTTCACTTAAATGATACAAGAAGTTGAAACAAAGAGAGTGAGAAAAGTTGTTCAATGGTTAGTGATTAAAAGAGAATAATCAAGGCTCAGATGAGATTAGACTGCCCTTAAGGATGCATGAGAAGACTCTTCCTTTGCAACGTCCTTACCACTGACAGAAATCACCACTTCCAGCTCATCATGTCGTTAAACAGAAATGAACTGGAGCTTCTTTGGGATTCATAAATTATGATGTAACTATTTTATAGAATAAGCAATAACTTCTTCATATATTCATATTATTGGGGGAAAAGGCAAAGCAGAAACAAAGTGTTTTCAGAAATTCTTGGCTGCTCCAATAACTCAAAACTGACAGAGACTGTAAATTAGAACTTGTAGGAGAGGAGTTAATATATGGTTCAATATTATTTTGATCCTCTGGGGGGAAACACAAACTTCGACTCTATCTTTGCAGTCTATCTCAAAGCGAACATTATTTTGATGTATTTATGCCTCAGAGATTCAGAACAGGGGCGATGGCAACTCTTTTTTTTTTTTCCTTTGGTGGTACTGGGGTTCCTGGAAGCCCTTCTACCTCCGGGCTACACTCCCAGACCTATTTTAACATTTTTTATTTGGAAACAGGGTCTCCTAAGCCAGCGCGGGGGACTGGCTTCGAACCTGTGCGATCCTCCTGTCTCTGCCTCCCAGTGCGGGGATTACAAGCGTGCGCCGCCACGCCCGGCTCGATGGCAACTCTTTAACAGTAGCATGATTATCAAATGTCCTCAGGAAATCCAAGTAGAAATTATCTCTAAACAAATGTAGTTCTGAATGCATGACCTTAGATAGACCGAGAGAAAAAAAAGATTTCATAGAAAAATTATTCCAGTTCCAGGGCTTGTATCAAGTCTCTTTAATATGTAATTAAATATACCAAAAACACTCAGTTAGGTTTGACTTAAAGGAGTATCAAATACTCTGCAGAGAATAATCGAGAATTTGTCTGTCATATGCAGTCCCATTGTCCCCAAATGTCTCATCGGCCTCTGTAACTAACATAACTCTAGAGATCTTGCTGGTGTGTGTGTGTAGAAAAAAAACAACAAAAGAAATCTCCTATTTTTTTCCACTTTATTTTGACATAATTAATTTGAAATGTATCATTCGGGACAGTTTATTTCTCAAAAGAACTGACCCACTTATAACTCTCGTAGAGTAGTTTGAATTTCTTAGTTAAATGTCACATGAGCCATGAATGTTCTCTTTGTGGTCAACAGAGGGCTGGCGATTTTCTCATTCTATAGACATTCTCTGGAGAGGATAACTGTCCATCATTTCATCATGCATTTACCTGTTTACAAGGTTTTCCTTGTATTTACAATAACAAGGTATTTTTGATAATTCTAATACATATGATAAAGGAGAAACAACCACATTTATTTTAAAAGTACCAGGAGAAAAAATAAGAAAGAAAGAAAAGAAAGAAATGCCAGGAGAAGAGCAGGTAGACAATTACCGTATACTGTACGGTAGAGTATGACTTGCCAATAAGAAAGGGAACAAGATACGGATGCAGCGGTGGCTCCGGGCCTCTCACTACCAATGTGCTGAGTGAAAGGAACCGGGCACAAGGTAACACATGCTGCATGACATCATCAATATAATTTGTAAAGATCAAAGGTAACCTATAGTAATAGAGGGGTTTTTTTGTGGTACTGGGGTTCCTGGAAGCCCTTCTACCTCCGGGTTACACTCCCAGACCTATATTTATATTTTTTATTTGGAAACAGGGTCTCTTAAGCCAGCTGCGCTGACTTCGAACCAGTGCGATCCTCCTGTCTCCGCCTCCCAAGCGCGGGGATTACAAGCATGCGCCACCGCCCGGCTAGTAAAAGAGTTTAAACAGAGACAGTGGTGTTGGGATGAAACAATTGGCTAGAATGATCTAGAAAGGACTGACTTACTGGACAGTGGAAGTAGGTTTTCTATATCGTGAGTGGTGGTCACATGAGTATAAACAGTTGTCAAAACTCATTGAAGAATGCTTAATGACATCTCGATTTTTTTTAAAAAAGTAATAAAAAGTACAGGGAGCCACTGGATATCCATTAGTAATTAACAATAAAATTAACAATACAGGGTTAATTTAAATTGTCTTACCAAACCCTTCTCATTTCTCTCTTGCCTTGCTTGCTGCTCTATATTAATTATCTATTGCAACATTATAAATCAACCTAAAGCTTAGTGATTTGAAATAATAATCATTATTGTTTCAACATTTCCTTGTGTTAACCAAGGCGCACCAGGGGTGGTTTGCTTCTTCCGGCTACTTGAGACCTAGAATCGCCTGCTTTCTCTGCAGAAGCGAGAGGCACTGCTCTCAGGGAGGCCGGCTCACCTGGCTGGAGATTGTTCCCTTTCCACAAGGCCTCTCCACGGGGCTGTGGGGCTACAGGAGTCTCCTCCCAACAAGGCTGTCACCTCCAACAAGAGGTAGCAATTCAGAGGCTGAGGAAGCTAGATAAAAATCCCTCTGCATGACACAGCCCTGGGAGTTCTAGCAACACCTGGGCCACATTCTAGTCTTCAGAAATGAGTCACTAAGAGCCAGGGGCACACTTGTAATCCCAGCATTCAGGAGCTGAGACAGGAGGATCATCGTTTGCAGACAGCCTCAGCTACTTAGTGAGGACCTCTGCAACTCAGTGAGATCCTGTTTCAAAACAAAGAATAAAAAATAGGGCTGGGGGTGTGGCTCAGAGATAGAATGCCCCTGAGTTCCATCCCCAGTAACACACACACACACACACACACACACACACACACACACACACACAATAATGAGTCACTAAGTCTATCCCTCAGTTGAGGGAAAAAGAATTAAGACCTGCAAGACCTGTCTTTTGAAAGGAATCCTCTCAAGGAATCAAGGAGTATCGAAGACCTATTTTAAACTTGCTGCATCCTCCATCTCAAGGGTGTTTATGGATTAAAATTCCCTTTACTTATCTCTCAAATAATGGTATATCTCAGGCTTCCCTTCTTTTTCCCTTTCTTCTCATTCTCATTCTGAAGACTCCCAGATCTATTTTAAGGTCTTAGTTTCTCTCCTTAGCTTTAGGTCTATACATGCAAGTATTTATTCACTTCTCCACTTAAAAGTCCCCAGTGGCGGGTTATGGCGGTGCACCTCTGTAATCAAAGTAGTTAGGAGGCTAAGACAGGAGGATCACAGGCTCGAGACCAGCCTCAGCAACTTACCGAGACTCTCAACACCCTAGCAAGCTCCTGCTTCAAAACAAAAAATAAAAAGGACTGTGCGTGTAGCTCAGAGGTAGAATGTCTCAGATTCAATCTCTAGTACCCAAAATAAATAAATTAATTATTTTTTAAAAGTCCCCAATTAACCTGAAACTCACTCTGTCCCTCCACAGATTTCTCCACAGAGAAATCAAGTAAAATAAGAGTCCAAGCTAGGCGTGATGGCACATGCTTGTAATTCCAGTACTTGGGAGCCTGAGGCAGGAGGATTGCAGGTTTGTGGTCAGCCTCGGCTACTTAGTGAGGCTCTCTGCAACTTAGTGGGACCCTGTTTCAAAATAAAGAATAGGGCTGGGGGTATATCCCATAGGTAGAATGCCCCTGGGTTCAATTTCCAGTATCACACAAATAAAGAAGTCCAAAGACTATAGTGCGAGGTCAGTTATGGCTTCATATAGCAATTTCAAAATTTCCTACAAGTTTAGGAATGAGTAACAGGTGGGAAAGAAGGCAAATATATGTAACAGTCTGTGAAGATTCTTATCTTTGAAGGGGGAAGAAACAGGAAAAAATAAAACTGTGCCTAACAGGATAATATGAAGCCAAGGTACAGTTTACTCTCTTAATGGTGCGGATTTCAAATGTCCCCCGCAGTCCCATGTGCTAGACTCGGTTTCCAGCCTATGGTACCACTGGGAGGCAGAGGAAGCTCTCAGGGCCCGCCCTAGTAGAAGAAAGTTGGGTCACTGGAGGCTGCCCTTGAAGAAGCTCTTTAGAGCAAGGCCCTTCCTCTCTCTTTCTAAGGGAAGCTTCCTCCTCACCGCAAGCTCCTACCATGATGCACGGTGCCACCACAAGCTCAAAGCAACAGGGCCAAGAGACCATGGACCAAAACCCCCAGCTCCATGAGCCAAAAGAAACCTTTCCTCCTGTTATGGTTAGGGTCCAACATGGCCACCAAAAGACTCACGTATTGAAAGTGTGGTCCTGGTGCATCAAGGTTCAGAGGTGGAGCATGGCCTTGGCGACTCTCTATGTCCCTGGCCCCCTCGTCTCTTGCTTTCTCTCTGCTTATTGTCATAAGTTGAGTGACGTTCCTTTGATATGCCTTGCTGCCATGGTTTCTGCCCTGGGAGCAGGCTGACTATGGACTAACCCTCTAAAGCTGTGAGCCAAATATTTCTTCCTCTGCATCGTGCTTGCCAAGAATTCTGTCACAGTAATGAAATAAACTAACTGAAACACCTCCTATAAGTTGATTTTCTCAGGTATTTTGTCATAGCAACAGAAATCGACATAACTTTCTTTTTTTCATGAAGACACTTGAGCGTGTTTGTTAAGCATGTTGCCACAAGTCTCACTACTTGCTGAGGCTGTCCTCAAACCTGCCATCCTCCTATCTCAGCCTCCCAAGTGCAGGGATTACAGGCATGTGCCACCTTGCCCACCTTATGTTTTTTTTTTTTTTTTATTTTAAAACAAGTTCTAAGTCGCTGAGGGCCTCACAAGTTGCTGAAGCTGGCCTGGAACCTGTGATCCTCCTTTCTCAGCCTCCCAAGTACTGGGGATACAGGCATGCATTACCACACCTGGCCATAGATCATTTTTAATGTAATCACATACGTTTCTAAAAAATTTCTCTAAACTAGGCAAAAACAAGATTTTCTGTAAATTTATAAAAATAACAATGCCTGGAATATTTTGTATACTTGCATAAATTACAAAGTATTCTTATATACTATCTCTTTACTGACCCAAACCCAATGAAGTGGGAATTTCTCCTGAGTAGCTTGCTTCAGGATTCTTTTCTTCTCTTTTCTTTTAACTAGGGTTGTTTTCCTCTAAATTCAGTGCTTTTCACACTTATATTTTAGCCAAAAGACTTGGATCTTTTATTGTACAGAAAAATTCCATTAGTCCATTGTGCTTACAGGCAATCATCCTTATTAAGGGCATATAGACTCTGCATAGATTTCCACCCTGTGTACCAAGACAGTGAGAGAAAGCACCATGGTGCCTCGGTCACAACCCCACGGGGACAGTCACCATGTTTTCCTCATCGTTTGTGGTCCATAGTTCCCAGCTCAGTGCAGAGGATGTTATATTTTCTTCATAAATATGTTTAGTCTTAAATAGTCATGGAAAATCACCTGGATTCAGATATTCTTGACACAAACACCATTTATTATTTAAGAGCCCTGATGTTCCTATTTTATTTGTCCATTTTTATTTTTGCTTTACAAGTCGTCTTTAAGAGTAGCTCAACAGAGACTCTTTGGATGAAGGATCATTAGGCTTCCTAAATAACATTTAAAACACCACAATGTCATGTTGTTGTTGTTGTTGTTGTTGTTGTTGTTGTTTGGGTGGTACTGGGGATGGAACCCTTCTACCTCCGGGCTATACTTCCAGACCTATTTTATACTTTTTTAAAATTTGGAAACAGGTTCTCTTAAGCCAGCACGACTGGCTTCGAATCTGCACGATCCTCCTGTCTCTGCCTCCCAAGCGCGGGGATTACAGGCGTGCGCCACAACGCCCGGCCACCACAATGTCATTTTAAACAGCCTATGTGTTCTAGGCGAGCTGCAACGTTTCCCTGTGACCACTCACCTCCTGCTCAGTGAACAGAGGAGCCATTGCTGACTCCAGGCCAGATCAGAAGCTTCTGTCAATATTATAATACATGTTTTCATGGATCCAGCCCCTCTGCCTACCTCTGATTCCATATCACCTTTAAAGACATCTTTGGTCCTAAGACAAACACTTGTAGGCCTTGTTTTTTTTTTTTTCTCCCCCAATTTTTCTATGAATACTGCCATTTTTGTGTGCGTGTGAATATAAGCACTGACATACAACTGCCTGGCTCAGTTCTAATTCTTATCAGCAGTGCAACTACGGATGGATAAGTTCCTTAACCTTCCAAAGCCTCAGTTTCCTCTCTGTACAGTGTGAACATTAAAAGTTTTTACCTGAGGATTGATACAAAGGAGAAATAGTTGATGAAAACATGGTATCAATAATGAATAAATCATAAAAAAGCAATCAATCACTGTTAGCTGTTATTCTAGCCCTGCCTTCTTTTTTCTTTTCTCTCTTCCTATGCAGTATGTTTTTCTACAATTTCTCTTTGGCAGTTTTCTCCTTATTACTTCTCCTCCTACATTCTCCACAAGAAGTGTAGTCTTTCCTGATCATCTTTTTTCCTTTTTATACTGGGAATTGAAACTGAGGCATTCTATATCTGAGCTATACCCTCAATTCTTTTTTATTTTTATTTTTGAAAGAGGGTCTTACTGAATGCCGGGCATGGTGGCGCACGCTTGTAATCCCCGCGCTTGGGAGGCTGAGACAGGAGGATCGCACAGGTCCAAAGCCAGCCTCACCTACTTAGTGAGGCTCTCAGCAACTTAGTGAGACCCTGTTTCCAAATAAAATAGAAAATAGGTCTGGGAGTATAGCCCGGAGGTAGAAAGCCCCTGGGTTCCACCCCCAGTACCACCAAAAAAAAAAAAAAAAAGAGATAAGAAAGGGGGTCTTACTGAGTTGCTGAGGGTCTCAGTAAGTTGCTGTAACTAGCCTTGAAACTATGATCCTCCTGCCTTGGTCTCTCAAGTACTGGGATTATGGGTATGTGCCTCATCTGGCTCCTTCTTGGTCATCTCTTACACTTACAACCAGGTGTCTCTAAAGTGTCAACTACTGACCTAGTGGTTTGCTCTACAATGTAAGTTTTTCTTCATCGTCACCTTCAACAATTTCACAGGACCACGTAATTGAGAAGTTTCCAGAATGACCCCTAGAGGAAAACAATTCACCGCATTTCTTCTATAGTGTTCTCTTTTTCTTTAGAATAACCTCAACCCACTGGCTCCAGCAGCTGTTACAGGAAAATGACTGCACCCGAACGCTATCTGTCGCCCACCCCAGACAATCATAAAAGCTTGTCTCAGCTTCTGCTATGTACCTTCTGACGGCTACACCAACATGAACAGGAACTTCACCCTTGACTTCAACAATGGATTTCAAATTGTTTCACAGAAGTGACTGAGTTGCTGGTCCTTCAAAAACAATCTTTTGATTATCTAACATTAAGCTAGATATAGGCACATCTTGTTCCAGAAAAAAAAATCTACATTTTACAAATGTTTGACTCCTAAAATGTTACACCTGGTGTGTTGGACATCCTTTTGGAGGTCTACAATCCCTCTTTAGACTGGAGGACATCGCCTTGCCCACCCCAACGTGGTCTGGTGGGACTGTTGCTACCCCAGGACCACGGTAGTGGGAACTTGGCTTGACAAAACACAAACCAGGGCTTCCCTGCCCCTTCCGTGGGTCTGAGGGGTGGGTGCTTGGAGCACTAAGCCGGAGCAGGTGAGTGGGAATCCTACCGCCATGCAGGAGGAGAGGCCGCCACGGGGAGGCTGGGTCCTCTCCTCTCCAGAAGGTGATACCACTGGTAAGCTTTCTTATCCACAACTTACAGGAGAGACTTTGTGTGACACGAGAATAAGGAAAGAAAAACACTACAAAGAAAACCTGTGGTTGAACATCATAAAGATGAGGAGGAAGGGGAGAGGAAGAGAATTAATTAAAACATTTGAGCACCTGGAAATGATGGTGCCTGAAGCCAGGTAAACGTTCCCAGGCAGGGGACCGTCCTGTTCACCATCTCAGCCCATAGTTGGTATACACTAGGTGTTCAATCAATTCTTGAGGAATAGTTAAATAACTAAACAAACCAGCAGATACTCCTTTTGTTTAGGTAGTTCTATCTCTTAAAGGTGAAGCCCTCTGACTTCCCCGGCGCGGGCAATCACAGCCCCGCCTGTGCGCATGCTCAGCTCCGCTGGCACGAACGCCCAGAGCAAAAGAAAACACGTGGCCGTGGCAAGGGAGCCGTGAGCTGACTTCCAAAAGACAGGTGTCTTAAAACATAATTTTTTGGGGGGTGGTTGTTAAATTGTGTAGGAATATGCAAAGCCGTTCTAGGACAGAATAAATGTTTTATGAGGTGTCTATTTACAATGCTTTTGCGAGTTGGCATATGGGTGATGCCAGGTGCTACTGAACAGTCTGCACCATTTTTAGCTTAGGTGCATTTGTACCAGTCAAGCATCATGCTCGACTAGTTCATTATATTTGCTAGCCTAAATCCAAAACGTCAGAGGTATGCTAACAGAGACGCATATGCACTGGTCTTTAGCCAGGGATCAGAAGCACCTGTAAAGCATTTAAAACATGTTTTATACAGGCCTGGTTTAGTTGTGTTTGGAGTGTGGTGTGGGCTTTTGCATATTTGGGAAGGACCCTAGTGATCACTTCCCACCAAAAACCCACCCAGGACATCCCAGATTAAGCTCGACCCTCTTACAGCCCCCTTCCAAGGCAAAAGGATGCATAGCTTTTCAAGAGCTGTTACCTTTTCATTTTATTTCTTCTCAACAGTGGACAGCGGAACGGCATCCTTTTTTAGTTCATTCAGTACACATTTACTAAGTGTCTAGTACTGCCACGCGAGCAGGTAGGCCCTGGGCCTTCCCTTCCGAGCGCCCATTCAACTGGAGACGGCAGACTGGGGATCTAGGAAAGACAAAAGGCGTGATGTGCGTGTGTGAGGTCCCGTAAGGCGTCAAGGGCAGAGTCACTCTCAGAGCGTGGCCCAGTCCCAGGCCGTCCACTGGCATTGGAAATGTGCGGGCGCTGGTGACTCACAGCTTTGGCACAGCGGTGTGGTCCTTCGCACCTGGTGGTTATTTATCTCTGAGGTGACTGTGGAATGTGCCGGGTCAGCCCTGCTGGTTCAGCTGGAACATTGTCTCCAGCTGACCTTGCCTCTCCCCCCAGCGCACAGCTCCTCCTCTATTCCTAGGCTTGAGGGACACTCTTTGCTTGTTTCGTGTCTCCTGCCCATTGCCCCAGGGTGCTAAGAGTATATTCAGACCAGGACAAGGCACTGTGGGAGCGGAGGAGCTGATGGACTCAAAAGAAAAGAAATCTGTGGGTGTGATACTAGGGTTTAAACCAGAGGCATTTACCTCTGAGCTATACCCTAACCTTATTTTATTTTTTATTTTGAAACAGGGTCTCCCTAAGTTGCTGAAGGCCTCACCAAATTGTTGGAGCTGGCTTCAATCCTGTGGTCCTCCTCTCTCCACCTCCCAACTACAGGGCTTACAGGAATGTACCACCACATCTGATTCCAAAAGTTTATATGTATAGTCCCTTTCTCCTTTTTTGTTCTCTTACAATGACTACATTCCATTATAATGTAAAAACAACACAAAACAACCCTTAGTTTGTTTTCTTTTGTTTTTACAGTACTGGGGATGAAACCCAGGGGCATTCTACCTCTGAGCTACACCCCCAGCCCTATTTTTTATTCTTTATTTTAAAACAGGGTCTCACTGAGTTGCAAAGGGCCTCACTAAGTAGCTGAGGCTGTCCGCAAACCCAGATCCTTCTGTCTCAGCCTGCTGAATGCTGGGATTACAAGCGTGTGACACCACGCCTGGCTCAACCTGTAGTTTTCAAAAGAATTCACTTCATTTGTTTTCCACGTTACCAAGTTACCATGGATTGTCCCCTGGACCTGCTCACCTATTGACAATGCAAAACTGTTCAGAGGTGAAAGAATTGAGTCCTGAGGGTTCTGATCTCATCAGTGGAGAATTCCATTCATGGATATAAACTGAATGGATCTGTTGGGTGGCGAGGTGGGCAGGTGCGGTGTAGCTACAGGAGGCTGGTCACTGGGGTGTGGCCCTAGGGACTGTATATGTACACGGGACCCTCCTCTAGCTCTCTCTGCGTTCAGCCTCCATGATGTGAGAACAGTGTCCCTGTCACCCTCCCATGCAGTTTGCCACTTCCGCTGCCATGCACGCTTTAGAGCCAGCCCAGTGGACTGAGCCCTCTGAAACCCAGAGCCCAGTGACCCTCTCCTCAGTGCCAGGTATTAGATAACAGCAGTGGAATGTGGCCAAATAGCTACCTTTTTGCTCCTTTCCTCTGTGTGAGACAAAATGTTTCTACTTTGCTTACTAGCTCCTACATTCGTCTTTCCTCTGTGGATGTTCATCTAAAAGAGAAATGAATTATGTAACTAAATAGTCTATATGTCCATCAAGGATGTCTCCGGACAGATTTCCAGTTCATGCTCACTTTCTTTTTTTTTTTTTTTGGTTATTAATTTTATTTATTTTTTTAACAATTTTTTATTGAACATAAGTAGTATACATTTATACTATATTTGGTGCCCTCTCCCCCCCCGCCCCCTTTCCCCCCCCACCAATGGTTGTCCAGGTTAACCATGTCTTATTCATAATTTTACACATGTTCAGGTGTAGACCCTCATTAATCCAGATCGGCCTTTCTCCTCTCCTATCTTTCCATTAAAACTTAGCTAGTATTTCCCCTCTAATATTTGGGGTCCTACTGGTATCCTTTGTGTTTTCTAGGTATCTTTCCAAAGGGGTTGAATTCAGAGAACTACAGCAACATATGCATACCTATGTTCATAGCAGCACAATTCGTAATAGCCAAAATATGGAACCAACCCAGATCACCATCAACAGATGAATGGATAGCAAAACTGTGGGAAATACACACAATGGAATTCTATTCAGCCGTAAAGAAGAACAAAATTATATCATTTGCAAGAAGATGGAAAGACCTGGAGAGCATCATGTTAAGTGAGATCAGCCAAGCACAGAAGGAGAAGATACACATGTTTCATGCTCACTTTCAAAGTGACGCCTGACTCGTGACTCACCACCAACACCCCACGAGAGCCCGCAGCCCTGGCCACGGCCCAGGCATTTTTCATGTAAGCAGAAGGCTCACGTAGCAGAGAGCTCAGCCTAAGCCCTCTTCTCTGGGAAGCGTCTCCTGCCTATCCAGGCCACTGAGTTATCGCGTCTTGGCCTCCTATAGCATCCTCTGTATCACACAGTTGTATTTATATAGCTTTAGACTCTGTTGTTGTCTTATGTGATAGTCTTCATTTATAAGGCATTATTGATTACCTGCCATGTGCTAGGAACTAACTGCGTTGGCTTCAGAGAGAATGAATAGGTGAATGAAATAAGTTACTGCAATTTATAAATATACACAGTATTTTGCAAATCCAGCCAAGGGAGAGGAAGAAAGGTGTGTGTGTTGGGGGGGGGGGTTGTTTCCAAACTAATGCACCTGAAATGAGTCTGGTCCATTACCTTTGTCGATTTAAAAAAAGAAAAAAGTTAAGACGTGCTGGGCATGATGGCACAACATGTATGGTCCCAGTATTTGGGAGGCTGCGACAGGAGGATTGAGGTTCAAGGCCAACCTCAGCAACTTAGCAAGACCCTGTCTCAAAATAAAAAGAGTTGGGGCTGTAGCTTGGAGGTGGAATGCCTCTGGGTTCAATCGACAGTGGCAAAAATAAATAAATACAAATTTAAAAATTAAACAGTTAAATTTTTTATTTATGAAACGACAGTTAATCAAAAACCTTCGGAACTTTCTTTCTGGAACTTTTGTCAAACACAATTTAAGAGCCTCCCAAGATAATCACCCTTACTTAATGCTAATGTACGCCCAGCCTGTTAATTGTGTATATTTTCTTGAAGAATGATCATCAAGCTCGGACAGAAACTTAGGCAGAGGTAAGAACTTCATTCTTGAGCTTGTTATCTGTTCCCATCCTGAATGTGATCCAGTGGCTGTCTGGATGCAGTAGTGACTGTTCTGCTTCTGATGGCTCAGATCACTGTTCAACCTGCTCACCATCTCACCATCATGGATGGCCACGCAGGACTCAGACCCAGGTTAGCCCAGGTTAGCCCAGGTTAGCCCGGGCCCAGAATTCCATTGCTCTCTTGTGGCCACAGGCTTTGCTCCCCTCCAAGCCACTCTTAATTATTCCCAACCTTAAATATGTCCTTCCAGAATATCATTAGCCTCCACACAGGGTATTTAAAAGTAACGTGTCAGCTGGGCACGGTGGTACCCATCAGTGATCCCAGTACCTGAGAGGCTTAGACAGGAGGATCACAGGTTGGAGACTGGCCTCCACAGCTTAGTGAGACTCTCAGCAACCTAGTGAGACCTTATTTCAAAAGAACAACAACAACAAAAATTAAAATTAAAAAAGGGTTGGGTTGTAGCTTAGAGGTAGAATGCCTCTGGATTCAAACACTGGTACAATAAATAAATAAATAAATACATACATACATACATACATACATAAATACATAAATACATAAATACATAAATAACAAATAAATAAATAATTGTAACATGCCATACAGTTTTAAAAGCAATTCTCCTAAAAAATAACGAATAAAACCAGCAACAGCAGCACTGCACCTGAGGGGATGCCCCCAAAGCGACCTCGTGAGGGGCAACGCGCATTTGGACACCTGATCTGAGTTCTGGTTTCTCAGATCGGCCTTTGATTCTGTTTCCCAGTGGCACAGGCTCCTCCCCATTCCGAGGTGCCCTGGCGTGCCCCGCTTAGTTTGCTGGTTTCTGTCCGATGGTCAACTCACGGGACAAAGGTGATGATCTCTCTGGACAAGTTTGGCTGAGATCATCCTACAAAGCAAAAGTGCAACTAAACTTTTATCTGTAATGAGTGACTCTACCTTCACGATCATACTTTTAGATAACACTGCCTACCTACCTGCCTTTTCTAAGCTCACCTGTAGCATCAAGAGAAATTGTGGGTTTCTAATGAATTCTTACTGCTGCCTCTTCCCCCAACATTTTTTCTTAAACAGGGGATTGAACCCAAGGGCATTCTACCTGCAAGCTATACTCCCAACTCTTTTTAAATTTTTTTAAAACTGAGTCTTACTAAGTTGCTGAGACTGGCCTTGAACCTGCAATCCTCCTGTCTCAGCTCCCAAGTACTGGTATTACAGGTGTGCGCCACAACGCCTGGCTACTCTGGCCCCTTTTTAAGCCACATTAAGAAAACAACTATAATATTACATGTTCTTAAAAGTAAGACAATATACAAAGTCTATTGATGTTGACTAGTCCCCCTTCAACAATCAGATAGTTACCAACTTTGGTCCAAAAAAAAAAAAAGATTTAAACATCTTTGTTTACAACAGTATTTTTGCTGAGATCCCTGTCTTCAAAAGAGATAACACAGAATTCTGATAAAGAAGTGGATCATATGAAAATATCCCCAACTGATATTGAGTAACTTTACTCAGAGTGGCCTTTTTGGATAGAAGAGAAAGTAAAGGAGTACTCAGCTTTAAAAGGGAGAAAGGTTTTCACAGAGATCATGGTTTCTTGGCTGAAATAACCCAAGTGAGAATGGAAATAGATCTCTAAACACGCGGCAGGACTGTAGGCTTGCTTGAGATTCTGTGCAATTGGAGAGACTCATTCTGCTTTCTGCCCACTTCTGGTCCACTATCGCCATCTCCCCGGAGAACTGCCGAGGTGGGGCAGATCCTGGAGGGGAGGCTGGTGCACTCCTCTGATAAACTGGCAGACAGTAGGGCTTGTTTCCTTCTTGGGAAACTAATTCTTTCCTTCCAGAGCCATGTGCTCTGATGAACTTCTCCCCATTTTTTGCTTACCTTTAGGATGCTCCATTCATGCCGACAACAGGTGATAGATGTTTGCACTTGAAACAACACGTAGCTTCTCCAACACGGATTGAGTGCCTCGCTAGGCGGGAGATGCGGTAGGATTCTGGAGAAGATAAAATTCAAGAGTCTGCCAGGCGTGATGGCTCTCGTCTATAATTACAGTACTTGGGGGCTGATATAGGAGGATCACAGGTTCGAGGCCAGCCTCAGCAACTTAGTGAGACCCCTGTTTCAGAATAATAATAATAATAATAATAATAATAATAATAAATAAGAGGCTGGGGTGTAGTTCAGAGGTAGAATACCCTTGGGTTCAACTCCCAGTACCAAGAAAAAAAATTTTCAAGTGTCTGTCTCCCCATTCTTCTCAAGAGTTCAAGCATCATTCAAGTTTCTGTGAATTTTCAAACAATGTTTCTTGCATCACAGAATATATATTTTTAATTAAATTCGTTATTAAACAGTAATTTTATTTTAGTGGTACTGGGGTTGGAACCCTTCTACCTGTGGGCTACACTCCCAGACCCTATTTTATATTTTTTATTTGGAAACAGGGTCTCTTCAAACCTGCGCGATCCTCCTGTCTCCGCCTCCCAAGCGCGGGGATTACAAGCGTGCGCCACCACACCTGACGTTAAACAGTAAATTTTAAAGCTAAATTGTAGATAGGAGGAAAATACACTGTCTATGCGGGATGCACAGGGACAGTGCGAGGGGGAAACGAAACTTCCTAGTGCAGTGGCTAGACTCTGTTTTGAGGCATGGGAGTGCGTCTACAGTTTTGTATGATGGAGGACACTTGGGGAGTGTGGGAGGTGAAGCCAAAGCCCCTTCCCTGTGGTCACCTCTGATGAGGTCCTGCAAATACCCTCACGTCTGCAGGTTCCAGGACACTCCGCTCATTGTGTCAAGAACAGAAACTGCATTGTTGTGTGCACGATCGTGTGAAGACTCGGGACCTCCAGCGCAGATTCACAGCTAATGATCCAGATTTTAAGTTTTCAACGGTCAATTGCGAGGCCGCCCTGGTCCATGCCACCTTGGTTATGTGTTCGCACCTCCCAGAGGAGAAGTGGGGAAGGAAAATGAGACATAAACTCATCAATTTTACCCAGTTCCATCCTTCTGCGGTGGAATCTCGGGTTCCAGGACCCATTGTGGGAGAGCAGGGAGGGCTTGGGGCTCAGCAGAGCAGTGCTAGTCCATCAGAAAACCACAGGACACACATCCTCAAGTAAGGACCAACTGGATCCTTTTCATACAAAAAGAGGCAGCCTAAGTAAATATCTTCTATAGCACTGCAAAACCAACAAACAACAAAAACCAGTCTGGCTAAAATAAGAATCCAATCATCTGAAGGTTTCAGTGGTCAAGGTGGTGAACGTCATTGGAGGTACTGAAACTTGGATGCACATGTGTCAGAGAACTAAGAGCCTTACACACAGGAGAGGGTCTGTCCCATCCTCAGTAGGTGGCCCGATACGAAGAGGCATGAAGCCGAGCTTGATGGTACATACCTGTAGTCCCAGTACTTGGGAGGCTGAGACAGGAAGATCTAGGTTTAAGGCCAACCTCACAAGCTCATAGTGAGACTTCAAAATAAAAAGAAAAGAAAATAGGGCTGAGGGTATAGCTCAGAAGTAGAATGCCCCTGGGTTCAATCTCTAGTAACACACACACACACACACACACACACACACACACACACAAACACAAACACATGGCATAGATTTTTGTTTTTAATGATTTTTGTTTTTAATGATTCTCATACAGTTGACTGGAGCAATTTTGTAGGCCCTAAGGAGGCTTTTAGAACCAGGCCCTACAGTAGATCCAGGGCTTCCATTGTGCCTAGATTTAGACCTGAGAAACTGAGCACGCTCATGCAGAGGTTGGGTCGACTAGTGCTGGTTTAGGAAGATGGCGGCTCCCACCACAACAGTGACTGGGATGCGGCTTCTCTTGATACCCACCCACCTTGCTTTGGAATCCTCCTCCAGCCCAATGGTACTGTGGTCTCCCGTTCCCCCTCAGAAACCCTGGCTCTGGTCCCCAGCAAAATAGGGCCGGCAGTTCATCAGTGGGAGATGCAGTCCACAGGGGACACGTTTAACGTCTTCTAGCCCTCCACATCGCCCTCAGTGTCAAAGAGCCAGCCAGCCAGCCAGCACCACTCCCCTGCTGCCCCTCCGCCCTCACCCACTCCACCCTGTCCCTGGCCTGGAGCCCCGCTCTCTTTGCTGCTGGCCTTTGAGCACCCTCTCCCCAGGCCTGGGATGCTCTGGTCCCCTGTGCACCCACTCAGCCTTGGTGGTTTCCTCTAGGCAACCTGCCCGGGTCGGTAGCCTGGGCCAGCTCTGCTCCTCAAGCCCTGCCCAACGCTTCTCCTTGGAAAGTTCTGTCCTGTCAGTCCTTCCTGTGACATTGTGCTCAGCCTGGGCTGCAAGGCTCAGTCTCCCAGCTCTTATTACAACAGATAGACACGTTTATTTCTGCATCCCCAGCACAGAGCCAGGCCCTTAGCAAGATCCAAATAAGTACTAGAGATTTAAACTGCTCTAGATATCTGCACTAAGATCAGATCCTTACAGAGCTCCATCATTTATTTTATTTTATTTTTAGGTACTGAAGATTGAACCCGGGGTATTCTAATTCTCAGCTGAACCTTCAGCCCCTTTTTATTTTTGTATTTTGTTTTGTGTGTGTGTGTGTGTGTGTGTGTGTGTGTGTGTGTGTGTGTGTGTTGGTGGGAATGTAACCCAGGGAAATTCTACCTCCGAGCTACATCCCAGCCCTATATTTTATTCTTTATTTTGAAGCAGGGTCTCACTAAGTTGCAGTGGGCCTCACTAAGTAGCCGAGGCTAGCTACAAACCCAGATCCTCCTGTCTCAGCCTCCCAAGTATTGGGATTACAAGCATGCACAGCCACACCCAGCTGTTTTTGTATTTTGAAACAGGATCTTGCTAAGTTGCTGAGGGCCTTGCTAAATTGCTAAGTCTGGCCTTGAACTTGCGACCCTCCTGTCTCAGCCACCACATATTAGGGTTACAGGTGTGTGCCACTGCATCTGATTCAGAGTCTAATATCTTTAAGCTCCTGAGGAGGCTTTCTGGTTTTTATCCTGTACCAGTCGCTCTTGTGCCAGGGAGGAGAGACCAGGGACCAGGCTTACTGGAGACCCGTGTGGAGGCCGCCTGGGCACTGGCACCTCCTGGAGGCTTGGGCGATACTATGAGGACCAGGCCCGTTTTTTTATGCTCTTCTTGGTTCCTGACCTGCCCTGTATTTCTGTCCCGAGAAATTCAGAATCCATTTTTAGTGTGGTCATTTGATTTGCTTTTCTCCCCATACCTTCCCAATTAAGCTGAGTTTCACCTTATTACACTGCCAGTCACCCATAGCCACTCTTAATTTACCCCATTCTTTGGGATGTCATCCTTATGATTACTGCCACGTGTGTGTGTGTGTGTGTGTGTGTGTGTGTGTGTGTGTGTGTGTTACTAAGGATTGAACCTAAGAGCATTCTAATTCTGAGCTACACTCCCTGTTCTTTCTTATTTTTTTTTCTTTTTCTCTTTCTTTTTCTTTTTCTTTTTTTTCATGTGTGTGTGTGGTACTGGGGATTGATTCCATGGGTATTCTACCTTTGAGCTCCACCCCCCAACCCTATTTTATTTTTTATTTTGAAACAGTCTCATACATTTTGGAGGACCTCATGAGGTTTCTGAGGCGGGCTGCCAACCTGTGATCCTCCAGTCTCAGCCTCCCACATTTCTATTTTTGATTTTGAAACAGGGGCTCACTCAGTTTTTGCACAGCGGCCTCAAAGCTGCAATCTTTGTGTCTCTGCCTCCCAAGTACTGGGATCCCAGCATGTGCCACCACAGCCGGCACATTTACGTAGCTCATACCAGGCATGTAAACGGCTGTGTGCACACACACATTTCACTCTTGTGGCGCCACTATGAGATGGATACCACGCTATTTTTCATTTGTCGGGCAAAAGAAACAGAAATTCACAAAGAAGTGAAATAACTTGCTCCAGGTTACCAGGCAGAACCAAGTAGCCTGGCCCCACAGTCCCCACTCTCAAGTACCACATTCACCTGATTCTCGTGTATTAGGTGTGACAATTGTGATTATGATAGTTGCCCTAATCACATTGCTTTCCTACCTCTCGATGCCTACTAAATGGACACCAAAGCATGTGACCTTGAATTCTGTGGCTTCGAGTAAGCGGGCATCCTATGAGTATCTGACTGAGGAGGCCTGGTCCCCAGGCCAGCCAGCAAGCTAAGATTTGATGTCTTGCTCAAATGACAATTTGGAGCAGTCATATTAGAAAATCTGGAGATGGGAAAAAATGAACACCTAGATCTGTTGGTGGAGGTCAGAGACGAGCAGTCATGATAGACATGAAATATGCAGAGACCGGATGTGGTGCCATGTTGGGTCTTGTGCAAGATAGGTAAGTAGAGGGCTGGTCCAAGTGGAAGAAGAGAGTGAAGTCAGATGCACATGTGTGAGACGGACCATGTGCCACCTACGATCTGGAGAAACTAGCTCCAGCTCCTGACATTCCCAGGTTATAGTTTCTGGGACTTCTATTCTTTGAAGAGGTCATGACTAGAACGCTTTTGCTCTAGGACTTGTAATCCCCAAGGGCTCTAGTCATCCTGTCCAAGTAAGCCCAAGAAAAAGGAGAAAGAGGGAGCTCCTCGTTGGGAGGGGAAGCTGTGGGTGGTGCTGAGCAGGTCACGAGTGATCCTTGGAGTGCACCTTCATGGTCTCTTCCTGGATGATTCTGATCGTCTGGCCGCTGGAGTGGATGGCTGTTCAAGGCCGAGTATCTCTAAGGGTTGGAGATGTAGGCAAAGGTGTCCAATGGCCCAGCATTTCTCTGAAGGTCCAGAGCCAGGTAGCAACCCATCCTAGAGGTTCATGAGCCTAGGTTGAAATAGCAAGCCACCTGAAAGTCAAGTTCTAGTATTCAGTCATTCTCAAAGATTCACTGAGAGACAGGAATAATAATAATAATGTGATAGAGGCATTAAAATAATGTTTTATGCCTCAAGCCATTTTCTTTAAATAGATAATCTCTCTAGACCCTGTTTTAATAGGCATTTTTGTCATTATGACCAAACTACCTGACAAGAACACTTAGAGAAAGAAAGTTTTATTTGGCTCAGAGCTTCAGAGGTTTCAAAGGTTCATCTATGGCCATCCAGGTCTTAGGGAGTAGTGGAGGAAGGAAAAAACCTGCTTAGCTCATGGCAGAGGCAAAAGGTGGGGAAGGGGTCAGGGATCGATATAATCCCTGGCCACACTCCCAGGGATCCTTCCCTCTGAACCTGGCTGCATTGTCTAACACATGAACTTCTCTGAAGGACATTTTAAATTTGAACCATAAGAGATCTTTACCACAACTTTCCAGTAACTGAGCTTGCTAGTTTTATATTCTGAACTTTTTAAAGAATTCTCTCTCTCTCTCTCTCTCTCTCTCTCTCTCTCTCTCTCTCTCTCTCTCCTTATATTGTTATTACCTTAAGAGTAAAGTCCTATATGGAGAGCCTTGCAAAGTCATACTAAAAAATTTAAGCCGGGTGTGGTGGCACACTCTTCATATGGTATGATATATCCGAGATATAGTACTTGTAAGTGTTTTTTAAAAACATTTTATAAAAACTATATAGAGCCGGGAGTGGTGAGGCACGCTTGTAATCCCCGCCCTTGGGAGGCGGAGACAGGAGGATCGCGCAGGTTCAAAGCCAGCTTAAGAGACCCTGGTTCCAAAAATAAAATACGTCTGGGAGTGTAGCCCGGAGGAAGAAGGGCTTCCAAAAACCCCAGTACCACCAAAAATAAATAAATAAATAAAATAAAATAAAAACTATATACACCCAAATAAGATTAGGTAGATAGTAATAGAATAAAAAGATGAGCCTCAGACTGGGAGAAGATATTTGCAAATCAAAGGTAAAGGAGTTGTACCCAAAAATACATAAAACTTTCAATCCAGTGATAAGAAAACAAACAATCCAATAAAAATGGGCAAACACTTGAACAGACACTCCATAAAGGAAGAGAGATGGTAAATAAACACCTGAGAAGATTGCAACATCATCAGCCATTATGGACTTGTAAATTAAAACTACAATGAGATGTTTCTACACATGTACTAGAATAGCTAAAATTAAAATGAGCATTCCAAGTGCTGGTGCAGAGTAACTGGAATTCTCACACACAACTACTCTGGAAGAGAGCTTGGCAAGTCCTTAAAACATCAAACACACCTCTACCATGCGACCCAGTCCAAGAGAAGTGAAAACTGACGTCCACATACAAAGATTTATGCACAAATATTCAGAGAAACTTTAGCTGTAATTGCCCTAAAGTGGAAACAATCACAGGCTAAATTGTTAAATAATTATTCTGAGAGTGAAAAGTCAGACTGAGAAAAGGCACTTCTAGGTCTATAAAATCCTAGAAAATGCCAGCCACAGTGGTGCAGGAAGCAGGTGAGCGTTCCTGGGGATGCTCGGGGAGGGAAGGGATAAGAAGGTGGGGTTGCTAAGTGACACGAGAAGATGTGGATGGTGATGGACATCAACACTTACCAAACTGCACACATTTTGTGAGGTTTATCATCTGCCAATCATACTTGAGTAACACTGTTAATGGAAAAAATCAGTACTGTGACTGGTATTTGTACTTTAAGCAGAAGCCTGAAGAACGATCAATATGTAACCAAGACGATATCTAGAGATCAGGTGTATAAAATTAGATAAGATGCCCTGAAAATGTGAGTTGAACCTTCAAATAATGCCTGACACTTTTCACAACTATGACAAGAAAGTTTTCTGATGTGTTTTCATTTTGTCTTTACTAGGTTATAAACAAGGTCTATTTGTCTTCTTGGTGACCAATGAAACCCTCACCATTTATTCTCCCGAATGCTTTTAATCATAGAAGCTCTGTCTTTAATATCCTTGGATGTTCCACTAAAATAAATAAATAGAAGATGGCGACGGAATAAAACGGGGCTTACGAGCCCCACTAACAACCAATCTCTATTACCACAAAATCAGCGCCTTTCATAGCCAGAAAACACCATCAGCAGAGAAACAAAAAATGTAATTTTAAGGGACAGAGAAAAAGAGGGCTGGAAAAACGAGACACCAGAAACCAGACCGCAGTGCTGCAGCCGGAGCCGCGGCATGAAGCGGCGGGTGCCATTTTGCCTTGCAGCACCAGGATCCAGAGAGGAAGGGAACTCATAACGGAGCTCAGAAACCAGAAAGGAGATACGCCAGCCTCACGCCCGAGAACGCGGCAGCAGCGCCTTACTGCTTGCGGCAGCAGCAAGTTCACCGGACGGCTCCAGACCAACTCACTCAACAGCCTACCAAGCTCCAGAGAGGAGCGGCGGACAGCGAGCCGAGGTGAGCCGCTGCGGAACAGCCGGGCGGGATTCGGCAGATTTCTCAGCACAGGGAGCATCTAAAGCTCCCAGGGGCTGGGCTCAGCGCACCCTGCAGGAACCCAGAGTGGAGTTCAAAAACAGACGAGAAATACGCCAGCCTCACGGCCGAGGGCACAACAGCAGCGCCATATTGCCACCAGCGGCAGCAGCAGCGAATTCACCAAGTCCAGGACAGCTCCATCTGTGCACTCAACAGTGAGTCAAATTGGGGCCCCTAGAGGAGAAATCCCAATACTGTACTCCCAGGGACTTGACCCAGTGTGGGAGTGGTGGTGGCAGAGATATTACACCATAGGAGAACGCCCAACCTGGCACCCCCCATGGTCTAAAGCAGCCTCGATTGACGCCCAGGGTCTGAGACTCTGTGATACAATCCAGTAAAGGAGTAGTGGGAACTGAGATACCATAGACTCGAGAGCCAGAGCACCTTAAGTGAAATCATAGTGACCCAAGGGAAGAACCCAGAGAAGGCACAAACTTCCAAAATCATGGGAAAGAGGAATAACAATGGAGCTATGAATGCCCACAACCCCACAACATCAGAACCTGATAAAACAGAAATTCAGAGATTTCTAGAAGATCAAATCAGGAAAATAACTATAGAAATAATAGAGGTGTTTCAAAAAGAATTCAGAGAGAGCCAAAGAGAGATAAAGGATGCAATTAATGAAGTAAAGGCCTCAATTCAAAGTACAAACAACCGATTAGACCACATGGAGAATAGAATCTTGCTCCTAGAAGATGATCATTCAAAAAATGAACGCATAGTTTCTAATTTAGAAAAAAAAATCCGACAGTAGGAATCTGACATTGAAGAAATATGGGCCCATTTTAAGAGAGCTAACCTAAGAATAATTGGAATAGAGGAGAGAAAAGAAGGTGAAACCAAAGGGATTAACAATCTTTTCAAGGAAATAATAGCAGAAAATTTTCCAAACATAGAGCAAGAGGGCAATACACAGGTCCAGGAAACTTATAGAACTCCGGTTAGAGAGGATCAGAGAAGAGGATCCCCATGCCACATAATTGTCAAAATGACCAATGTGGAAGCCAAGCAGAGAATCTTAAAGGCAACAAAAACAAAGGGCCAAGTGACATTCAGAGGCAAACCCATTAGAATCACTCCAGACTTCCCAAACCAAGTCATGAGAGCCAGAAGGGCTTGGAGTAACATATTCCAAACTCTGAAAGAAAACAACTTCCAGCCAAAAATTTCCTACCCAGCAAAACTTTCTATCAAATTAGATGGAGAAATAAGAAGCTTCCACGACAAACAGAAACTGAAGGAATTTATGTCTTCAAAACCAGCACTAGAGAAAATACTCAAAGAGATTAACTACAAAGAAGAAATAGGTAACACACACCAGAACCAGAGAAACAAGATTTTCCAACAGACAACTAAGATTGGTTATCTGTGGAGATTCATTATTTATGTTAGTCTTTTACCTATCTCTAAATTGTATTGTTTGCTTTTATTGTTGCTAATTTTTAGGATTTCTAGTTGGAATATTAATATACCTTCAGATATAGCATTTGGAAATATTTTATCCCATTCTATCAGTAACTTTTAACTCTGTTTACATTGTCTTTGGATATACAATATATTTTTTCTTTTTTTAGGGAGTTTATTTACCCTTTTCTTGCCTGTGCCATTGAAATCATATCCAAGAAATCACTGCCAATTTCAATGTTGTGAGGTTTTATGACCCAGATTTTCTTCTAAAAGTTTATAGTATTAAGATTTATACTTAGGTCTTTTATCTATTTTGAGTTAATATTTGTATATGTGTTAGATAAGGGTGCAATTTTATTCTTTTTCATGTAATTATTATTTTTCAACAATATTTAGTTAAAAGATTATTATTTCCACCACCAAATGTTCGTGGAAACCTTGTCAAAAATAACTTGACAATATATGGAAGAATTTATCTCTAGGCTTTTATTTAACTCCAATGGTTTATATATCTGCCTCTAGAACAGTACTACACTGTTTCAATTATTGTAGCTTTATATGGTTTGAAATCAGAAAATATACATCTTCTAGCTTTGTTCTTTTTCAAGATTGTTTTGGGTATCTAGAGTCCATATTCCATATCAGGATAAATTTTCTCTGAAAAATAAATAAATAAATGTATGATAGCTTCACCTAAAAAAAAAAAAGAAAAGAAAAGAAAAAATATTCTCTGGTAAGAAAGAAAGCAAAAAGAAATATTGAACTTTTATCTTTTAGTCATCAAAAGCTTGGTATCAGACAAATGAAACTGTTTTGTGAGATTATCATCGTTAATATTGGATAAATTGCTATAAAACTAGATGTCAACCACTAAGCCAAGCATGGGAAGGAGGGATGAAGAGGGAATGGGGTGGGGATCGGGTAGGGGCTAACTGGGTGATGTGTGCATGTATGTCTACAAAAGTATTTTCTTTATACCATTATGATGTATGAGTACATTGCACCAGTAAAAAATAAAATTAAAAATAAATAAATAAATTAATTAACTCATTGTAAACTTAATATAGAAACCTCATGTATCATATCATGTGCCACACATTTCATTTGAGTTTCTGAGGTGGCTGCAAATACATTTATTTTGTCCTGTGTCTCTATTTTATGGTATTATTTAAATAAATTATCATTTCTCCATTCATCCTTAAAGGTACCATTTAAGTTTAATCATGCATATACACAAGCCACAGTCAATATCGTAACACAAAGAAATAAGAAAAATTATACGGGTAATATATTTCAGTGTACTGAGATTTAGTTTCCAAATTCATTGAATATAAAATTTGACGATAAAATAGCTTGTCCATCAATGTTTAAAATGACCTTTCAGGAGAAACAGCACAGGCTTCTGAAAGAAGATAATAACCGAGCATATATATTGTCTAACCTCCCCTAAAAGATGGTCATAAAGAAGTTTAAAAAATTAGGAAACATAAATCTGTAAGAGTAAAAGAAAAACTGGGCATGGTGGCACATGCCTGTAATACTTGTAGTACTTGGGAGGCTGAGACAGGACGATCACAGGTTCAAAGCCAGCCTCATCAACTTAGTGTGTCTTAGCAAGACCCGCTTCCAAATAAAACAATCAAAGTAGGGCTGGAGTTGTAGCATGGGAGTAGAATGCCTCTGGGTTCAATCCCTAGCATAAACAGACAAAGAAACAAAGGTAAAGATAAATAACTCATCAGCTTATCTGGACACTGGAAAAATCAAGTCATATGTTGGCCGGAGAAGCGGCCCTGAGTAACGCCCAACAAGGGTATCCAGAAACAGGGTCCCATGCAAAGTCCCAGCGGTGGGGATGGACGCTCTGGGTTCTCATCTGCTGTTACAGAGGTACAAGGATAAAAATGGCCATCCCTAGAAAGGAATACAGAGAATTTGGACAGATGAGAACTAGTTAAAAATGAATAAAGCCCAGAAATGAACCACATAACCAAGGAACAATAGCATGAGTGATAGTACTCGGTCAAAGGAGAACCACCAGCTGGGCATGGTGGCCACGCTTGTAATCCCAGCGTTTGGGAGGCTGAGACTGGAGGATCACGGTTCCCAGACAGCCTCAGCTACTTAGTGAGGCCCTCTGCAACTCAGGGAGACCCTGTTTTAGAAAAATAAATAAATAAATAAATAAATAAATAAATAAATAGGGCAAGTGGTGTAGTTTGGAGGTCGAATGCCCCTGGGTTGTTCCATCCCCAGACCTGAAAAAAAAAAAAAAAACATCAAAATTTGAACTTAGTGATATTGTTAAGAGAAGGAGCTACTCAATTAAACCTCTACGTGTTCGATTCTCATCTCCAACACTTCTTAGCTGCATAACTTTTGACCTATTTACCTCATCTCTCTGTCAGTTCCACATCTGTAAAATAAAGACTTTTTAAAAACCTCAAAGTATAGAGTTACTGGTATAATGAAATTTGATGAGACTACCTTATTTTAATAATCACAATTACAGAGAGCATTGACAAATGATGAGCACTTTCATATATTATTAATTCTATTATTGAAAGAGCAAAGTGGTTGTTCTCTTAATCTCCCCGGTTTAACTAGTAAGTAAGACTAAGAACAGAAAAAAAAAAAAAAGTAACTATGAAGAGGAACTTTCTCAATGAATCCCGAAACACAAACCATTGGATTCTGAATTGGAGAAAATTTTCTCTGGCTTACTTGAAATTACCAAATCACGGACCAGAGGAGAAAATTAGAGTAAGGACAATAGATAATTAAAGAACTAGAGGTGAAGCGTACCATTCAAGGATGTTTATATAGATATTTTATAGTGCTTTGTCACTTTGAAAGGATTTCAGTAGTGGCAATCAGCTCTCTTGTTTGGATCTCAGTAAATACACGAAGACTCTCAAAATGGCTCCATATTCTGGAGCCTTCTGTTTTAATGTCATCGGAGGAAGATGATCTATTAATGGCTTAGGACAGTTATTACTTAGAGCAATTGGAATTCATGCCATACATTTGAAGGCACGTTTCTTAGTTCGGCTTTATTTATATCTATAATGACACCGAGAATCATGTATTGTAGTTAATCCTCATTAAATTCCTAATTTTGACTGTATGCAACAGTGGCGGGCCTTCGTTCACCTTGTTTACACGCAGATGTACAAACAAGCGCAGCTTCCCTATTTCACTGTGACTTCCCAGACGTCCTGGAGAGTCCCCACACTGCGGAGACCTGGGTGAGTGTGGGTGGCCCACGGGTGCGCGCTGTGTTTATTCTGCACTTGCGACATCTCTTCAAATGACTCAGCTTTGCTTGAATGCTCAGGTGTTCCAAAGTCGCCTTTCTCTGCAAGCTCTCTGTACCCCTGGGACTGTCGGTGGGCATTCGAGGACTTCAGGGCCCCTTTAAAGTCAAAGGCATGGTAGAGGGGAAACCAGCTGCTCCTCTCTCTAACCACATCACACTGCCACCCCCATGCTATCTCCCCACATCAGCTTAGAATGTGCATCCATATTTTCTAAGAGACTGGAGTTTTTCTAGGGGTGCAGGCTCTCCCACACGACCCTTGGAAAAGTAAGAAATTTAGAAAATTCTTTTTTATCTGGGCTAAACCTGAATTAAATGGTTTTTTTTTTAATTGCATTTTGATGTCAGAGGTTTAATCTAAACCTTTCTCTAGCCCTTTGTATTCCTTCTCTAGTATTCCTGAATCCTCCCAAGGCAAATAGATACTTATGGGAAACTGTAACTATGCAAATCTCATGAATCCATTTCAGAAATATCTACCATTATGAATAACTGTCATTACTCCAAATTCAGGCAATTTTAATGGACAATAGTAATTTGTATATTAACTGAAATCCTTTCAATTACTTTTGAAAAAGTGAAGCAACAACAACAAAAAAAAGGTCAGAACAAAGCAGAATTTTTTTTTTTGAGAGTTTCAAAACTAAAGAAATGTTTGTTGAATATTAAAACATTCCCTCAGAATTCCAAAATTCTGGTCAGCTAACTAGATATTTGATGCTGGATGGCTCTCTGTTACCTTAAAATATCTTCTTAACTAGGCTGATAATCTAAAAAAAAAGAAAAAGAACAAAAACAAAAACAAAACCCTAGCTTGATGAGCCAAGTGTTGTGGTAGCGAATGCATGCCTGTGATCCCAGTTCTTGGGAGGCTGAGACAGGAGGATCGCAAGTTTGAGGGCAGTCTCCAGACCAACACACTCAACAAGCCACCAGGCTCCAGAGAGAAACGGCGGACAGCGAGCCGAGGTGAGCGGCTGCGGAACAGCCGGCAGAATTCGGCAGATTTTTCAGCACAGGGAGTGTCTAAAGCTCCCAGGGGCTGGGCTCAGCACACCTTGCAGGGACTCAGAGCAGAGCTCAAAACCAGAGAAGAAATATGTCAGCTTCATGGCCGAGGGCGAGGCAGCGGTGCCATATTGCCACTGGGGGCAGCAGCAGCGAATTCACCAAGTCCACTACAGCTCCATCAGCACACTCAACAACAGTGAGTCAAATTGTGGCCCTTAGAGGATAAATACCAGTACTGTACTCCCAGGGACTTGACCCAGTGGGGGAGTGGCGGTGGCAGAGATATCACACCATAGTCCACAACTCCCCGCAGGAGAAACCCAACCAGGCACCCCCCATGGTCTAAAGCAGCCTCCATTGACTCCCTGGGTCTGAGACTTTGAGATACAACCCAGTAAAGGAGTAGTGGTGACTGAGATACTACAGACTCAAGATCCAGAGCATGTTAAGTGAAGTCATAGTGACCCAGGGAAGAACCCAGAGAAGGCACAAACTTCTGAAATCATGGGAAAAAGGAATAACAATAGAGCAATGAATGCCCACAACCCCACAACATCAGAACCTGATAAAACAGAAATTCAGAGATTTCTAGAAGATCAAATCAGGAAGATGGCGCCCACACCGCTCCTCGCTGTGGCTCCGGCTGCAGCACTGCAGTCTGGTTTCTTTCTGGTGTCTCGTTTTTCCCTCTTTTTTTCTGTCCCTTGTATTTACATTTTTTGTTTCTCTGCTGATGGTGTTTTCTGGCTATGAAAGGCGCTGATTTTGTGGTAATAGAGATTAGTTGTTAGCGGGGCTCGTAAGCCCCGCTTTTCTCTGTCGCCATCTTTCCGGAAGTCTGATGGTGCATTTCTTAAGTATGAAAATTATCTTTAACTCAATTTAATTCAAACCACATAGCATATCTAGGGCCCAAACTCTGTCCTCAGGGAAATTCTTATACAATGTCCTCTACTTAAACACATGTCATGTCTTCCTCTTGAGGCTCTTTTCTACCATCACCATCTCCTAGCTGCATCACAGCCGTGGTAGCATGATGCCCCAGGCCCTTCACACGACCCTCTTTCTGGCACTCAACACCATCCAAAATGCTCAACAAATGCGTACTGGGTTTAATTAGGTTCACGAACGCCTGTATAGATGTCTCTGAACAGCCTGAGAACTGTATCCAGAGGTAGAGAGCGAGGACCATCTGTAAAGCCAATGTTACTTCACCCATGTGGGCAGAAGTCCCTGCTTACCCACTAGCCACCCCGAGTCACCATTCCTGACAGATGAAGAGCACTGGGCTGAACAGAGCACTTACTGCCCCGTTCTGGCATTGTCTAAACTTCTGTTCATCAATACATGGATGCTTTATGTGCATGCTAACTTCTTAGTGCTCTTCCTTTTAATGTGCCATGACAGCCACATATTTAACCTTGCAGATATGATGCCCTTGATATTAATTTCACCCTCATGTGTCTTTAGATAGTCAAAAAGCAATGCTAACGAGCAGTGGTGCTTTTATTTAAATACCACCATACAATATAACAGATGGCATTTTCCTGCCAGAGGGCCGGGAGGAAGCTATCTAGGCTCTAGAACCAGTTCTGCTTCACAAAAATTCCCACGTCCACCTCGCTCAGATGTGGGCTCCTAAGTTCTCATGAAGAACACAGAATTCCATTTAAATCTTTTCAGAGAGAGAGTTGCTGCTTCTCAGAAGGCACAACCATTGGTAAATATGCTTGTTTATACTTCTTGAGTGAAGGGAAAGTCTTTCATGCCCACTGGCTCCTTGGGTCGGGGCAGAAAGAAAGCAGAGAAGAGTTTAAAGAGAAGCCTGTTCTTGTATTTCATAAAAAGAAATGTGGTAAAGTAAGAGGTAAAGACAAATTGCTGGAGCAGAACGAGCTGCTGTCCCAGTTGTCAGGGGCCCTCTAAGGCCCTACCAGGCAGTCTTGGTCCTGAAGAGAGCTGTTTACTAACTATCCTTTTATACACACTGATGCTTTCCCCAGTCTTTTTCAACGAGGCTTTTAATATGTAAATAGCATAGCACCTGGCATGGTGGTGCAAGCTTGTAAACCCCTTGCTTGAGAGGTGGAGACAGGAGGATTGTGCAGGTTCGAAGCCAGAGAAAAATCAACATCGACCCCTCTTACCTAATCCCTATCAACACTAAGTTTTTTTTTTTCCCTCTCATGAATATGGCATATGCCTCAATAATATTCTTTTTTTTTTTGGTGGTACTGTAGGTGGAAGCCAGAGGCTTTCTACCTCCGGGCTATACTCCCAGACCTATTTTATATTTTATTTGGAAACAGGGTCTCACTAAGTTGCTTAGAGCCTCACTAAGTAGCTGAGGCTGGCTTCGAACCTGTGCGATCCTCCTGTCTCAGCCTCCCAAGAGCGGGGATTACAAGCGTGCGCCACCACAGCCGGCATTGCCTCAATAATATTCTAGTTCCCAAAAACTGTTTGTTGGATAAATGAGTTGACTAGTTTAAGTCCATGATTGTATAGTTATATGAATTTGTGCTTTGTTTTTCCACTCTAACATAACCATTTTATGTTTCAGTATTGGTGGACAGTTGAAACCTTCAGTCTTAATGGTTCTGAAAAGTTAAACTGAGTAGATATGCCACAGTTTTTAACATATACCTACGTAACTGAGGGAATATTCACTTTTTTTTGTCCTACTATAGGTCACACTGTGATAAAGCTTCCTCCATATAACTTATCTCATAGGCCACTGTTTTGGGGTAGAGCAGGGTCAGCAAATTTTTCTAATAAAGGGTCAGATAGTAAATATTTTGGGCTCTGCAGACCATATGGTGTCTGTCTTAGCTCTGTAGCTCATCTGATTGATGTGTTTCAAAAAACTAGTCCTAAACAATGCATAAATAAATGGGTATGTCTGCACTCAGATAAAACTTTATATGCAATAAAATTTGAATTTAGTTTTTAATGTGTCATGATATTTTATTCTTTTTAAAATGTTATTTTGACCATTAAAAAAATGTAAAAACCATTTTTTAGCTCACAAGCTGTGCAAAAACAGGCCAAAGGCCCATAGTTTGCTGACCCTTGCTCCAGAGTCTCGGGTTTACTGAGTCAAAGGTTATGAGCAGCATATAGCTGTCCAGTAACAACTGGTCAAGTCCTCGCTGGTGAGGTTGATGCTATTTCTTGGTTGTTAAATTTCTCAGTTTGGGCCATTTAAAGAATGTTCCAATCACTAAACCATATAATTATTAAGGAACTATGCAAAAGAGCTATACTTTCAGTTCATTGCCTGCAGCCAGTTACCAGATTCTTTAAAACCCACTCAGGGTGACAAGCCTGCAGGAGAGGTCACCCTGATCTGTCTCTGCTAAGGCCATCAGACGCAAGAGAAGCCCTCGTTAAAAACTCTCCAGAAGGGGCCGTCCAGGATTTCATTACCTAACCTATTTCCCAAACACGTTTCATTCCAATTCTTCAACCTAAGAACACCTGGCCAGGTGCCACCTTCAAACACAAAGATGATTTTTAATTTAATCTGTGTGCATTTCCGTCTGTATCCCAAGTTGATCATGACGAGCAGGAACTATTTCCTTTTGTTGGATTGCGAAACTGAAGCATAAAAGTACCTTTTCTCCGATCGGGTGGTGACTCAGAGGACAGGAAAACGAACTCAAAATTCCACGTTGCCTGCCTCTAGGGCTGTCGTGATCATAAATGAATATTTATTAAGCATCTTCTGCTTGCATGCCACTGTGTAAGGCACAATAGCAATTAGTCCCACTTTTTTTTTTTTTTCCAACTTATTAAATTCTAGCCTGGATGATTAAATTGCTTCAGGCTATAAGTACAAAACTGAAAATATTCAACCAGGACACGTACAAGGAAGCAGCAGCAGTTAAAAGATGGTGTATTGGAATGCCAGCTTTGTAGCAACTGGTTTCCCAATCTGGAAGGGGCATATTCACTAGTCACTCTGAAGGCCGGAGGACTTGGTCAAAGCACCAAGGGCACTGAGCTCCCTTTCCAGAAAGAAAAAAACCCTTTCCCTAGCTCTCTATAGTTCCAATTTGTTCTAAGTATTTTAAAATGGGATATTGGTATAAACCAGGCAATAAACTACATACAAAGAACACAGTCATTTCTTGTTGTGGGGAGGTCATCAAAGCTAAGGCCAGTGCTATTCATGACTAGGAGAAATTAATCAGTAGAATGGTATTCAATAAAAATTGATTCAGGGACCAAAGAAGAAAAGAAGTTTGTACATCTTTATCTTTACAAATGAAAGAAGTTAAATGGGGCTTGATTCTAAATCAAATAGGACTGTTGAAGCTGCAGAAAAAAAGAGGTAAATTGAAAATAACTCTGACTGATTTTTTTTTTTTAATGGTCAATCTTACAAACATAGAATAGTATTTTTTTATTTTTTTATTTTTTTTAAATTTTTTGGTGGTACTGGGGATGGAACCCTTCTACCTCCGGGCTACACTGCCAGACCTATTTTTATATTTTTTATTTGGAAACAGAGTCTCTTCGAACCCGTGCGATCCTCCTGTCTCCACCTCCCAAGCGCGGGGATTGCAAGAGGGCACCACCACACCTGGCACATAGGATAATATTTAATAGAGACGTATAAAATGGTACAACTAGAAGGGGAAACGGTTAACTAAAATTACAAATGCAATATAGGAAAGTATAGAATCCTCAGTACAATAGAAAGGAACTTGGGCTCATATTTGACAATGGACTGAATAAATCAATAATAGAGTGTCACTCAAATATAATCCAAAGTCAATAGTGGAGTGTCTCTCGAATATAAGCCAATATAAATTTAGGATATTTTGATGTTTGCCATTATGTTAGAGGTTCAGATATATACAAATCATTCAGTGTCAGGCCCAAAGTGCATGATTCTGAAATAGCATCTATGGGTCACCTGGTGAGATTCTTTACAGTGAAGACCCCAGTGCCCCCCGCATTGCAAATCTGATGTGGTAAGTTCTGGGGAAGGATCCCAAGAAAAATCTACATTTTAAATAAGCTTGCACCATGGTGGTATGCAGGGCGGTCTCCGCACGAGACTTTGAGAAACTCTGCTCTCAAAGGCAACCAGCTTTTTCAGTCACTCTCTCTGCGGGTCAGGTGTGTTCCACTGCTATGAGATGCTGCTACGACTTTGAGCTGAGTCGTCTCCATTTCAGACTTCATACAGACCTGAGAGTCTAGACTCATTACATTAATGCACAGGCCTCCCACTGCTGGTTTGGTTTTGTTTCTGTTTTGTTTTGTTTTTTAATATACTTTCGGGGCCTGGGACTGTAGCTCAGTGGTAGAGCATTCATCAAGCACATGGAAGACCTTGGGTTCTAACTCATCAATTCAAAACATACAAACAAACTATATAAATATATATATTGCATATATATTTAAAACTATAATTCTTTATTAAACTTCTCAAATGAGAGCAACTATGATTTAAACATTTTTCAAAAGCACAGACTGTTTTGTTCATCTTGATAGGCTAATGCTTGGCACAGTAGAGTTCAGGTTTTGTTTTGTTTTGTTTGGGGTGTGTGTGTGGTACTGGGGATGGAACCCAAGAGCCTTCTACCTTTGGGCTACACCCCTCAACCTATTTTATATTTTCTTTGGAAACAGGGTCTCACTAAGTTGCTGAGAGCCTCACTAAGTAGCCGAGGCTGGCTTCGAACCTGCCCGATCCTCCTGTCTCAGCCCCCCAAGTACTAGAATTACAAGTGTGCACCACTATGCCTGGCTGAGTTCAGTATTTTTTATTGTGGGATGATAGATAACAATATTAATGATTTGTCAATGTGAAATATATGAGATATAACCTGTATTTGAAGGAACGTAAAGCTCTGGGTGACAAAGGCTTCCCACTTGTTTTCAGACTTCATCACTATAAACGATGCTACCATTTGAATGGTTTTCTTCCCTCTAGAATTTAAGTTGAAACTTAATCCCCTCCCAAAGTCAGATGTCTCCAATACGATGGTATTAAGAGATGGATTTTTAAGAGGTGCTTAGGCCACAAGGACTACTCCACGTTAATGGGTTAAGGCTCTTCTATAAGAGGCTTCATGTAGCAGTCCACTAGCTTCCTAGCTCACTCCTCCTTCTGGTTTCCTTCTGTCTTCTGCCATGTGAAGACACTGTGAGGACAACCTTACCAGATGCCAAGGTCTTGATCTTGGGCTGCCCCGGTCTTCAGAATTATTAGAAATGAATTTCTGTTCCTATAAGTTATCCAGTCTCAGGTATCTCTTTGTTCCACAATAGCACAAACTAAGATAAATGAAAAGCTTTTTCTCACTTATTCACCCAATCCTACCTGCTCTGTTTCTGAGGACTCCAGAAGCATTTTAAATTACGTTAACCATGGATTTACAATTTATCATGGAGAAGGTATTAATTGCCTTCTTAAGAACAATACTGTGTCTTCCTCCCCACATGTATTAGTCAGCTTTCCATCACTATAACAAAGCACCTGAGATAATCAATTTATAAAGAGAAATGGTTTGCTTTGGCTCACCATTGTGGAGGTTCCAGGCCATGATTGTTGGCCCTCTTGCTTTGGGCCTGTGGTGAGAAAGCACAGTATAACCACAGTGTGTAACAGAGCAAAGCTGCACACCTCGTAGCCAGAAAGCAGAAGAGTAAGAAAAAGGAAGCAGCCAGGTCTCACAATCCCCTTCAAGGACACACCCCCAATGGCCTAGAGACCTCCCACAGGCCACACTTCTCGGAGGCTACACACACACACACACACACACACACACACACACACACACACACGGGCATATAGTGTTTGATTCTGCCTCTTCTGATTTCTCTTGTCGATTCTAGTTAAATATCCTCCTAACAATTCATCATTTGGTGAAGGTTTGGATAACACAGTATCCACTGAAGATATCCAGGTGTCCACTCACTCAGAAATATGAACTGGGTGGCCGCATGGCAAATATCATTCTGGGCACTTGAACAAAACAGAGACCCTTGACCTTGTGTCCTTGATAGTAAGAGGATGCTAACAATAAGAAAAAGGAAAAAAAAACATAGTAAGTAAATTATAAGGTATATTAATAAATGATGAGTAATGAAAGAGAAGAGACAGTAGAGCAGAGTGGGGGCTGCAGCGTGGAGGTTGGGTGCTGAGGTGCAGAATGAGAACCAGGCAGAGAGCAGAGCAAACAAGGAGGCACCGGGCATCCTGTGGCTCCAGGAACAGCAAGACAGAGGCAGAGCAGCAGAGGAAAGCAGAGAGGGATAGACACAGAGCAGAGGCTGGAGGTAAGCGGGCTGAAGTACCTCGGAGGTTTTGTAGATCTTGTCGGTACTTCGAATTGTTTTGCTGGTGAAATAAGAACTATGCAAAATTTAAGCAGAGGAGCAACAGAACATAAGTTTATTTATTTAGTGGTACTGAGGATTAAAATCAGAGGCATTCTACCTCTGACCTTCTACCTGCCCCCAGCCCCTTTTGTTTTGAAACAGAATCTGGCTAGATTGCTGGGAGTCTCTCTACATTGTTGATGTTATCCTCAAACCTGTGATAGTTCTGTCTCAGCCTTCCAAGGTCTAGGATTCCAGGCACATGCCACCATACCCAGCTAACTTTGATTTTAAAGTGCTGGCTCAGACCGCCTTTAGGAGCAGGCTGAAGAGGGGAGCGAGCGGCCCGGGGGGCCTGCAGTAAGATGGGAGGCCCTGAGCAAGGGGGAGCAGTAGAGGTAGGATGTAAGGGGGGCCAGGGTGAAAGTGCATTATGACATGTTACAAAAACTATTCAGGAACTTCCGTGCACAAATTCTGCATAAAAAGGAAAAAATTCACATGTTCCCTTTTCATCAAGGAAGCAAAAAAAGCACTGTACATTTATATTGTTTAAACTGATTGTCGCTGCTTGCATAATTTCTCAAAATGACTGACGCCGTTTGATGTAAAGACGAGTTTGCTCAGACAGTTATTGCAGAATAGTAGAGTAATTTTTCCTGCAACCGTAAATACCAATGTTATTTGTGTGTTTAGATTGCCGTGATAACTTGGGTCTACAGAAAAATGTAAATTGGTTTTAGAAATAAATTGGAAGTTCATTTGAAAGTGAAAGACTTGGCCGGGCGTGGTGGCGCACGCCTGTAATCCCCGCGCTTGGGAGGCAGAGACAGGAGGATCGCGCAGGTTCGAAGCCAGCCTCAGCTACTGAGTGAGGCTCTCAGCAACTTAGTGAGGCCCTGTTTCCAAATAAAGTATAAAATAGGTCTAGGAGTATACCCGGAGGTAGAAAGCCTTTGGGTTCCACCCCCAGTACCACCAAAAATAAATAAATAAATAAATAAAAACAAAATAGGATTGGGAGTGTAGCTCCAAGTTAGAATGCCCATGGGTTCTGTTCTCCATGCCATAAATAAAGAAGGACCCATTTGCATACAAAAGCATTTTTCTTTTTTCCTTATCATGATCAGTTCTTGAATACAATGGACTGTCCAACCCATACCTACGCTATTGGCTTCTCTCCTTCAAAATGGAACTCCGTCACCCTCGGCGGCCTGGATGGTCCACTGCAGTGCCTGCTCCATCCCAGAGCGTGTCCAGTTCCAGCTTCCCGCCCCTGCAAGGCCAGGCCTAAGCTGAGACTCCCAGTCTTGTCCTGGGTGGCTGACAGTACCCGCCACAGGGAAGAGGCATACCGGACCTACCAAGTCATCTCTAAGTCCCTTCTCCCTGCGATGGAGGCCACAGCGGTCTCCCCGGCCCAGAACCGCCCAGAGGCGGGATTCGCTGTGGGTTTTGTTTTGTGTCTTTTAGCCAACACCTGCCCCTCTAGCTCTGCCTCCATTGGGGATTTCTGTCCTCTGGAGAGGCATTCTCAAAGACAGTGTCTCTTCCTGCATCCACCTCTCTACCCTGTCAGTGTTTGTAAACACAGCTGTCCCGACAAAGGGACACAGAATATACCCTGCTTCTAGAAACAAGCCCCCCCCCACCTCCCAGAAGAGCTTCTGTCCTCATCCAGAAAGACAAAACCAGTGTTGGCTCGGATGGACATTGCCTGTACACCACGTTACCTGCCCCTGGGCTCCGCCCCTGGGCACTGCCCGTCCTCCCAGACCGTGGGACACCAGGACTACCCTGAGAGTCCTCCGGTGGTGACCCTTAGCCTGGCTAAGAGGCCTTAGAGGGCTTCTGCACTCTCTAGTCCAGTTTACTGTTTGTATGTGTGGTACTGGGGATTGAACCCAGGGGATCCCCTCACCCCATCTAGTATGGGCAGGGCTGAGCAGAGCCAGGTTCCAACCACAAGGCACGGTTGCTTTGTCTGGTCCTGTAGCTGGTCACATGGCCGCTGGAGCTCAGAGTCTTGATTAAAGGGACTTAACTAAAGTACCTTGGTTAAAGGTTCCTGGCAGGCTGTCCTTGCTCCTGTCCACTGCAATGGTAGACAGCCTGACCCATGATATCTTTCCCAGTGCCTCTGAGTTTGGCCTCAGGATGGCTATGCTGCCCAAGGGGGTGGCCGGCATCGTGTCCACCTCGCAGTGGGTTCAACTGATAAACACTGGTGTTGTGGTGCAGGTGGAAAAAGAGTCTCCAAGACAAAGAATAGAACTTCAGCTAGGTTTGTTTAGAAAAGCAAGAAATAGCCGGGCGTGGTGGCGCACGCTTGTAATCCCCGCCATTGGGAGGCTGAGACAGGAGGATCGCGCAGGTTCGAAGCCAGCCGCGCTGGCTTAGGAGACCCTGTTTACAAATAAAAATATAAAAATGGATCTTGGAGTGTAGCCCGGAGGTACAAGGGTTTCCAGGAACCCCAGTATCACCAAAAAAAAAAAAAAAGAAGAAGAAGAAAGAAAGAAAGAAAAGCAAAGCAAGAAATACACATTCCAGGAAGAATGCAGGCCATCTCCTAAGTGAGAGACAGGCTCCTTGGAGGTGAATGGCTCTTTTTTATTTATTTATTTATTATTATTATTATTATTATTATTATTATTGTTGTTGTTGTTATTTTGCAGTGCTGGGGATGGAACCCAGGGGCATCCTACCTCTAACCTCCACCCACAGCCCGATTTTTTATACTTTATTTTGAAACAGGGTCTCACTAAGTTGCAGAGGTCCTCACTAAGTAGCTGAGGCTGTCCACGAACCACGGTCCTCCTGTCTCAGTCTCCCAAATGCTGGGATTACAAGCATATGCGACCATATGCTTGTGTGTGTATGTGTGTGTGGTACTGGGGACTGAATCCAGGCGCATTCTGCCTCCACATTACACCTCCAGCCTGGCTAAATGGCTCTCCTTTCTAGGAAACCTTGTAAGTGGTAAACATGAGAGGCCCACGGGGTGGTATCGGTCTCACAAGCTTGATCCTTTGACCATGGAACAGAGCAGGCGATGATGGTCTGGTTCTCCTCAGACTCTTCACACCGACATTGTCTGGTGGGTGGATGGCCCTTGGACTCTCCAGGTTGACGCCCTCCAGTGGGCACTGTCCTCTGGCTCCCAGTGTGCCTGGGGAGCTGGGGAGGTGACACGGTAACAGGAGCAAGTTTGAAAGTCACTCTCACAGGGGCTGAGGCTGCTGGCTGCTCCTGCCCACTGCCAGCCGGTCAGTGGACTAGACCACGGAGAGCACTGCACCCCAGAGACCCTTTCCTAGCGCCTGCAGGGAGGTCAGACTTGAGCTGAGGCAGGAGGGTGATCATGGAGTTTTTAGATTTATTCTACTTCATTTTCCCCCTTCCCTTGATGTGTGGTGCACTCAGCCTCCCAAGTACTAGGATCGCAGGCCTGTACCACCGTGCCCAGCATTGCCTCCTTCTTTTTTCATGCCTAGGCCCCACAACTAGCTCTAAAGGGGCCACTATGCATCATGGACAAGGTGGTCAGCTAGGGGCAGCTGCTGGCCCAGAACCCTCTGCGGCCACCTCAGCCAGAGCCCCATCTGCCCCTTCTGGTTATAAAAAGAACTGCTGCAGGCTGCTCCAGCCCAGGGGCATCATCAGAGGGACGGCCTGCAGGTCCCAAGATGCAGGTGGGAGGAAGCCCCTCTCACTGAGAGCCGGCAGGTGCCCCGCTAAGCTGTTGGAGCCTTCTCCATCAGGACTGGTTTGCTGTCAGTGGAGAGGTCAGAGTCACGGTCCTCTTACAGACAGAGCTTGGGCAGGGTGGGCTCTTACACAGGTGCATCATGGAGAGAAGGCATAAGGTGGGAAGTAAGGACTTACAAATACAGAAGAAGGAAACAAATGGAGGGGAAAGAAGGGAGTGTGGAAGGAGTGGGGGAGGAAAGAGATGACCCAGCCAGGTGGGAAGAGCTGAGCGGTGCCCAGGGTCAGCCTGTAGCTTTCAAGCTCTCCTCTCACGTCAAGCTCCACCAATTAATAGCCTATGTATGTTTGTTTAGCATCATATTAGAATGAATGTGGTTTTTCTGTGTGTGGTACTGGGGTTCCTGGAAGCCCTTCTACCTCTGGGCTACACTCCCAGAACTATTTTATTTTTGGAAACAGAGTCTTTTAAGCCAGCGGGGCTGGCTTCGAACCTGCGCGATCCTCCTGTCTCTGCCTCCCAAGCGTGGGGATTACAAGCAGGCGCCACCATGCCTGGCCGAATGAATGTGTTTTATTCCTTCCAACACAAAATGATTTTCATTTCTAATTGCCTAAGATTTAAGATGTTAAGCACAGCAAAAAAAAAAAAATAAATAAATAAAATAAATAATAATAATAATAATAATAATACCTGCAGCGTGTGGGTGGTGGTGGTGATGGTGGTGGTACTGGGGATTGAACCCAGGGGCATTCTACCTCAAGCTACACCCCCCTCCCCAGCTCTTTTTATTTTGAAAATAATCTTTCTAAGTTACTGAGTGGCTGAGGCTGTTCTTGAACCTGTGATCCTCCTGTCTCAGCCTCCGAAACACTAAGATCGCAGGCCTGTACCGCCATGCCCCGCATCACCTCCTTCTTAAAGAGGACTTTACCACGGATCAGAAAGTAGATAGTAAACTTCGTATTTGCTTTTTCTCTTTTTTTTTTTTTCTCATAATAATACCTTAAATCTGGAATAAAATATGTTAAAGGAGGAATGAGCACGTTGCCAACCTGGACTCAGGAGTAGCTGATTTCTCCGTGAAAAGACTGGATGGAGCTCAGGCCTTGATTGTTGGCTTTGGGGTTACCATGCTGCCACTCGATCATGTAAAATTTTAAGTAATTGGAAACACTTATCCCAGTGGGTGAAGTAGGGACATAGAATATAGCCGTGGAGTGTGTAGAGACATCATTCAGTAGTGACTTCAAGTCACCTTGACCATGGTTTCTGGTGTCTGTATTCATCCTAATACAAGAATCCAGGTATGTGGGGTCATTTTTCCAGAATTCCTTAAAGAAGAAGCAACATTAATCATCGGAATTGTGTAAGAGAGCCAAGTGTGGCACTGATAGCTGTGAGTCTACGCAGGTGAATCTCTGTGGGCATGAAAACAATTCTGAGTGGGCCAGGATTAATTTAGTTCATTTTAATTAGAAATAATTAAGTCTGAAGCAAAGGCTGAAGAGTTTGGGATTGAGAATGTTTTTCCCGGTATTTGGCTTAGTTTATGAATGATGTTGAATTGTCCATCAAGGAACTGCCATCCACCGCATCCTGGGAAGCTGTAAACAAACAGGACTAGGAGGAAAATCCACAGCTCAGAGAAGTCAGCCCCCACCTCTGTTAATGATTAGACGGTGAGTAGTGAAGATTCAGGACTCTGCACCTGGAAAATGTGAAGGTAAGCCATCAAGCTGAATAGCACCTTCATCTGGAGAGTAGAGCTGTGTTTATTTCTTTAAAAAAATATATTTAAAAAGTGCTGCCTGTGTAGAGCAAGGCAGAGAGCCCTACTGTAATCACAATACTTGGGAGGCTAAGACAGGAGGATTGCAGGTTTGAGGCCAGCTTTAGCAATTTAGTGAACCCTTCAGCAGCTAAGTGAGACCTTGTTTAAAAATAAAAATAAAATAAGGCTGAAGGCATGGCTTGGTGATAGAATGCCTCTGGGTTCAGTCCCCAGTTTAAAAAAAAAATGGAGGGAGAGAAAAATCAGTTTAAATGTCATAGTGTGAAGCTGACTCGATTTAGAGTCAGACACCTGGCTTCTAAAACTCAGGGCCACAGGCAAGTCCTCAAACTTTACGGGGCCGCGGTTTTCTCCTATGCAAAGTGGTGATAATAAAATTTACCCTACAAGCTGCACAGGCTTGTTTTTTGTACCCAGCTATATATCTCTCGAAGTCCTGCATAGTAACCAGACTTCCTGCCAGCAGCCCTGAGCGAATCCCCTGAGCTTCTCTTTCTATCGTGTCTTTTTAAAATTACTGTTTTCTCTGAAACTTCTAGGTGGCAGGCAGCATGTCCATTGTCTGGAACCCTGGTCACAGTTGGGAGTTTCTCTAAATAACTCTTCCTCACCACTGAGCATTCCCAAGACGTCCAAGGGAAGAGTCTGCTGACCTTTCGGAGCCAGTCGGTCACTTTTTTCCCCCCTAACTCCCCGCTTTGATGACAGCTCTCTGGCTGAAGGAAAAACAGGTGTTGTGAGCCTAACTATCACCCTGCGGCCCTCCCTTTCTCATTTCCCTTTTTTGTCTTTCTAGTCATGCTTTATTTGCATTTCTGCCCCACCACTCGAAGGAGCTGCCATTTCTGCTCTCCGCACCCAGCCCCAGCACTTCCTTTCCCCCGCAGGCAGCTGTTGGAATGGAAATACTGTGGGCTTTCTAAGGCTGCAGGCAGTTCTAATCCTGGCTCTGGTATTTCTGAGCTCTGTAATTAACAGTGACTTCTCTGAACTCCTATCTCCCCATCCGTGTAAGCGGAAGTCGAATCTACTTCGCAGGGCTCTTTGATTAAGGAGATGATACGTGTGCATCGGAGTCATACAGGGTGATCAATAAATATTGATTTCCTTGGTCTTTTATGGATATTTCTTCTGGTTTATTCTTTACTACGTCTTACTTGTGCTCTGAGATGCTTTAACATTGAACTTCCTCGCCCTTTCCCTGCGGGTCTTCTCCCTACCTTCATGTCTTTTCTTGGCTCCCCAGCTGCCTGTACAGAAGCTCTTGTATTGAGAACCTAAGTTCAAAACTCAGATGCCTCCCAGCTCCCACCAGACTCCTGACTCGCCCTCTGAAGCGGGCTGGCACCCAGCGCTGCCCAGGTGGCTGTGGGGCCAGCGTCGTGCTGCCCGTCCATGGCCGAGCAGAGCGGGCGTCTTGTGAGCTCCCGCTCATTGGCTCTATCTATTCTTTGTCTCCTCAGCTCATTATTAAATCTTGTTCTTTCCTTCGCATTTATTGTGAATGATTTGCCTTCATGTTCTTCTAACCTCAAATTTCCTCTTTCAGATTAACTTTTCCCTTTCTGCCAAATTACTCTCTCGCCTACACACTTATTACAAAACCATTCAAGGGTCATCAGTTCATTACAGATTTGCCAGAGGACACTGTCTTAAATGTCAATATTTTTTATTCCTTTTAAGGTCTTACGGTTGTATGCTATTTAAGGACAGCATGGGTTTTTTTTTTTTATGTTGTTGAAGCTCCAATTATCTCTTTTTCCCCCTCTGCCCACAGAGGGGTTATATAATAACCCCCTTCTCTATTCAGTTAAATGCTCCCATCCCTTTTATTCGGGCCCTTCCCTTTTGTGTTTATAACTGTTTCTTCTCTGTGTCTTACCCCTTCTTCTACTAATTCACCTTCCCCTCATCAATCTGAGCTGGTAACTTCAACCCACAATTGATTCTGTCATTAGATCTACCCAACATAAGAAGAAATGTATGCTCCCCAAAGGCCTTGCTATAGACCATGAGCACGCTAGTCATGAATGCAAAGTCGGCCAGCTGCCAGGTTGTTCAGTCTGATATTCATAGAACACGGCTTTGATTTTTTTTTAATTTTCTAAAAATTAATACTCAGATTCTCTAACAGTTTGAAAGAGATTCAGATAATAGTCCCCAAACAGTTTCCCATCTATAAAACTTGGTCTATTTTCAGGTTCCATAGATTATTTTCTCTGTCATTTTCCTGCCATGCCTAATGTCCTCACTATACACTATATCACTGTGCCCCAACCTCTGGACCCAAGCCCCACTTCTTTCTAACACAGTTCTGGCCCAGGATCTGCTGTCATCCTTTATTACTGGACCCAATTCTGTTTTGCAAAACTCAACCCCTTCATCTGCTTGCTGATCATATGGAAACAGAAAACATCCCACTAAATTCATTTCAATAGCTCCCAGTAACTGAACAAATTAGGCACCAGGTTCTGGGCAAAAATGTCTACATGTTCTTATCTCAGTTATCCTTATAGATACCATTTTTATCCCCATTTGAATAAAATTAGAAAACTCAAAGACGTTAAGTCACTTCCTCAAGGTCACCTAACTACTGTCAGACCTGAAGCCAAGTTTGTCTGCTCTCAAAGCCTGCCTTCTCTCTGCTCGATGCTTCCTTCAGAGGGGTTAATGGAGGAGCTAGGGAGGATTCCCTGGGCACTCCTCAGAGCCCCCCCCAGGGTCCTGCTCTCAGAGAGTTCAGGCACCACACTGTACCCTGACAGTCTTCTGCATATGGAAAGCCTGACTTTCTGTAGGTTATTATTCAGTGGCAGGCACATGGTACATACTCAATATGCAGTGGTGAAGAACACAGACAGTCTGTCCTCAAAACGCTCACTGCAGGCTTCTGGATCAATGCAGGGCAAGTTGCAGAAAATCTTCACGAACCCTACCGCCTTTTGACACTTCAGAGATCTAAATGGAAAATGAAAAAATATGGAAGCCAGTCTTTTCCTATCACCTCCTAAGTGACTGCTCAGCTTCCAGATAGGTGAGCGCAAAGCAAGTTTTTACCATGCATCTGCTCCGAATAAATATAACCAACAAAAAAGCAAAGGCTAGAAGCCTTCCTGAGCCTACCTCAAGTTCTGCCACAAAAGGTGCCCTTCGCTGAGGATCTTAAAGGAGAGCAAAGGTGCCTGCGGGGTTGGGCTTTCTACGCCCTTCTGTGTCTGGGCTGTTCCACCTTTAGGGACAGAAGCTTCTAGTTCTTAAAACTTAGACTTTACTATTGGGGATCAGTTTAGCCTCATCATTCCTGATGACAGAGACCACTGGGGCATCAGCTCCTTGGCCCACAAGGAGAGCAGGACCTAGAATTCATGGAGAGCCAGGACCTAGAATTCATGGGGAGCTCTTGCTGCCCCATGGTCAAAGTCCAGGAATCCCACTGCTGCTTAGACAGCTATGCCTTACAATCACGCTATCACAAGCTTTTAAAAATAGATAATATTTTCCAAAAATGCAAGGCTCAGAATGGCATCACCACTTGTTCTGTGCGTATCCACTTTTACTTACACACAAACATTCACAAAAAATGCTTAAGTACTTAGCATGCGGCAGGCACTGTTCTAGGCGCGAAGACACACAACACAGAAGTTACTGAAAGTGACTACGCCTGTGAAACTCAAATTCCAGAGGAGGGGATGGAAAACGAGCAAAAACCCAATAGACAAAATAGTATAAAACAGTGAAAAGTACTTTGAATAATTCAACAGTACTAGTAATGATGATAGTAAAAAATACTTCAAGATGATGATGATGATGATGATGATGATGATGATGATGATGATATCAGCCGCTAGCCTTTTATGGTTCCTAATATGATCCAGGAAGTCTGGAAAGTACTTTCCCTATAGCATCCCAATGAGAGAAGTACTGTCCTGACACTTCTATTTGACAAATGAGCAAGTTGAGACATAAAGAGGCTGACAGAGCAGCACTCGGAGGCGGGGACCGCTTCAGGTAAAGTAGGCAGAGAGGACTTCTCTTAGCAGATACTATTCCAGCTGGAAGCCCAACAGTGAAAAGAAGTCAGCCTGGAATGTTGAGGGGGAAGAGCATTCCCGGCAGAGGAAACGAGTATGCATATGAATGCTAGAACTTAGTAAATAGTGCTAGCTATATAGTAGCTACAATACAGGGACGTTTCAGGAAAAGAAGGAAGGCCGGTGTGACTGGCGGGACTGCGTGGCTATGATAGTGAGCGGGGCAAAGAGTGTCAAGGGTGATGCCGCCGGGTGACCCGGGGCTGGACGGGCACGGGCAGAGCTCGGGCTTTCTTCTACGGGCGTCAGGAAGATGATGAAGGGTTTAAGATAGAAAGTGACACACATTTTTAAACTGTGACTGGCTCCCGGCGGCAGACCCCTTTGGTAGAGAGAGCAGGTGGGGCACCATTGCAGGGATGCCGGGGAAGGGAGGGAATAAGGATTGTGATGGTAGCAGGAAAAAGATGGGTTTAAAATAAGCTTTAGAGGCAGAGATAACACATCTGCTGTTGGATTAAAAGAGAGGAGAAGCTGGATGTGGTGTCACACGCATGATCCCAGTAGTTGGGAGGCTGAGACAGGAGGATCGGAGGTTCAAGTCCAGCCTCAGCAATTTATCCAGGCCCTCCACAACTTACTGAGACTATGTCTCAGAACAAAATAGGGCTGAGGGTAGCTCAGAGGGAGAATGTCCCTGGGTTCAATCTCTGTTGATGAGAGAGAGAGAGAGAGAGAGAGAGAGAGAGAGAGAGAGAGAGAGAGAGAAAGAAGAAGAAGAAGGAGGAGGAGGAGGAGGAGGAGGAGGAGGAGGAGGAGGAGGACGAGGACGAGGAGGACGAGGACGACGAGGAGGACGAGAACGAGGAGGACGAGGAGGAGGACGAGAACGAGGAGGAGGACAAGGATTAGGAAAGAGGAAGGAGAGGAAGGAAGGAAAAAAGGAAGGAAAGAAGATAGATCATTTATGATTACCATGGTTTGGACCTGACATAGTGGCTTGTGAGAACCAATTGTTAAATGGTCAAATATTTTAATTGTTAAACCCAGCCATCATTAGAAATTAAATTGTATACATTGGCAACTCAATAACATAGTAAAAGGAAAGGGGCTACATACTCTAAACTTATCACTTCCTCATTATTTAACTTTTACTACTTTTTTAATAGCAGCTGTGATCTTGAGGTTATTTATGGCTACATATCTAGTTGTTTAAAATATGACATAATGGTGATTTGTCTTGCATCTTTTCTGTGTCCAGTGGCGTCACATCATTATCTTGAACTCAGCCATGTTGAGAGTATTTACACCATGGAAAGAGGCAGAGCTTGAATTGTTGTTTTGTTGATCGTCGAAAGTTAAGAAAATGATAATGGAAGTGTTAATAATACCAATTAGACTTGGAAGTGTGTGTGTGTGTGTGTCTATAGTCACTGAATTATGCATAGCATAACATATTGAGGAAAAATTCTTCCATTATTTAAGTTTTATATGGAATTTCTCCACTCTCCCCACCCTCTCCTTTGGGATCTAAAATATTAGCATTACCAAGCCAGTCCTGGTGGCACATTCCTGTAATCTGAGTACTTGGGAGGCTGAGACAGGAAGATCACAGGTTTTAGGATAGCCTCAGCTAACAGTCAGGAATAGTGAGACTCTCATTAACCTAGCGAGATCCTGTTTCATAATAAAAATAAAATAGGGCTGGGGGTATAGCTTGGGGGTAGAATCTCCCTGAATTCAATACCCAGTACTACCCCCAAAAAAATACTAGCAAAACCATTGCTTTGGGTGAGAAAAAATACTTTGTTCTATTTTCCTTTGCTACAAAGGAGCACACGAAGAAGATTAGCTCAATTATAGAAAAAATTCAAAATATATTTATGTTCTGCACATCTGAGTGTAGTTCATTAGTGAATTTTGCAGTCCTGTTAAGAGAAATATTTAATAGACCCTCCCCCCAGACTACAGGGACCTTTGAAGCGTCCTGGAGGCTAGGTTTTACCATGCGTAGGAAAGTTAGGCTCTCTGTGTGAGCTAAAACGTGAGCCCACAAAGGCAGCCGCCAGCCTTGCGTTTGTTCATTGACATATCCCAAGAACGTTTCTTGCACACACTAAGTACTTAATATGTATTGAATGAGTGAAGTGGTTTTCACTGCTATCGTGGAAACTCTGCATGAAGAAATACCTCTCAACAGCAGCTTAGATCGAGAATTTTTAAAAGCAGTCATGCTGGGAAACAGCAAGGGAAATATACTAGGTATGTGATTTTTTTTTTTTTTTTTACAAGTGGAGAAGACGTCTAAAGAGGGAAATAATACTAGTACTAATCTAAATATATCAGAATGAACTGTATCTCCCTCACTTCCCTTGTTCTCTCTCTAGCCTCTCCAAGTGATTTAATAATGTGTGATGGTTTTCCTTGGGTATTTTCACAAAAGCTGATCTCATGCTATCATCATAGCACGATTGTTTTTCCAAAAAAATAAAACCTGTTCAAAAGACTAATGGGGTGCTTAAGGAGAAAGAACAGTCATGGGGATAGTTTAAATATTCATTTGTCCCTTTATTTTTCAAGTCCTGCCAGAAAACCCCACCAAGATTTTCCATTTCAGCACCTGAAATACAATGCAGAAGAATTTCTGTAAGTTGGAAAAAATTCTGGAAATGATCATTACAGCAAGCCATTTCTCAGGCACTGCTCACACTGGCGGATGAAAAGCATTCTTGAGTTTTCTAGTGAGCAGAGCCAAAGAAGTGACTTCAGACTTCAAAATCCCAGGAGTGATTTTGGCCTGACTCGGACTTTCCCAGAGGCAATATTATCTTCATGCAAAAAGCATCACAAATCCCAGTCAGGACTGTCCCTTTCCAGACTTTAAGAAGAGTCAAAGAAATCAAATCCGCGTGCCTCCTTCCAAATCCGCCAGTGTCCATTCACAGTGCTCACTTATAACAAAATTTCTCAGCCACGGGGTCTGAAGGGTCGCCTGCAGCACATCTCTTGTTGGCAAGTAGATTATAAAAGTGCAGATGACTCTCCAAATTAAAAATGTACAAGGATTTGCACAAGACTGGAAGTCTATCTTTTCATCTGACTTTTAAAAAATAACTTGTGAACAAGTTTATTTTGAAAGATACTTAAAACTATATGTGTAGGAAACAATCTGGTCATTCCTGAGAAAATAAACGAATTAGCTTACATAAATAAATGATAGCATCAGTATATAAAACTATAATTGGTCGTGAGACTAAAACGTGAGGGTGCCATATTTGGGAGGGAGTCACATAGACAATATCAGAAGCTTTTTACTGAAATATGCTGCTCAGTATCAAAGTAGTCATGTGGTGCTGTGACCGGGCTTTGTGTGCGCTTGGATAGCCGAACAATGCATCCTTGTGCTGCCCCAGAGTCAAATCCATTTCTGCTTTCCCCCAAATACTTTCTTTCGTATGGCTAATGCGAGCTTGGCCTTGAGCCCTTCCTGACAGAATCAAGAGGAGCCATAAACCATGGGTGCCCTAGGTTAGGACAGCCTTCACTTGGCCGGAATTGTCTTCAAGTTCAAGACAGTGCGCCATATAGCATAGTGATGTGCTCGTGTTTCTTCCTACATTTTAGGAGGTGGAGAAAGTATTGACCGTCAAATAAATGTACACAAATATAAAAGGACTTAAACTCCAGACTCTCCCCTTAAAACCTTCAGCTGCAGTATATATGGGCATATGCCTGTGCTCACCTACGTATATTTACTGTATAAAGAAAGGTATAGCAATTAAGTAATGGGTATCCCATTACTTGGCTGGTAAGGATCGCAACATGTGCTTCACAAAGAATAATATTTTCCAAGTGTTATTGTTGCTGTCATTAACAGTGAGCAACATGTATTGAATATAAACTATGTGCCACACATACATATTTATTGACTTGTTCCACTCTGATGAAAAAAAAATGTATTTTAGATACAATTATCAAGAAGAGAGAAATGAGGCTGAGAGAGTAAGTAACTTGCCCAAGGTTAGAGCTAGAAAAAGATGAAGCCAGATGTCAAGTCTGGCGTCCAATTGCCATTTACAATAAATAAAATGAGCTCAATATTCAAAGTGTTAGACAACAAATTTGAGCTTTCTTAGATGATTTTCAAAAATAACTCTTATTCTCCCAGGGCCTCTGAATCACTACTATGGTTACCAATTACTATGTGGTAGGTAGATAAATAAAATACAAGGTATTAAGATTTCCCATCATGAGAATAATGAACTTCTGTTGAATGTTTACAAATCCAGCAACACAAGCATGTAGACATAATATGTTTGAAGTAGAATTATAAATTGCATCAAATCTAAAGCTAATTTAAAAATAGTTTATACACATCAAATACAGAGAAGCCTTGTATTTACCAATTTATAGGAAGTGCTTCTCCACATAAAAAAGTGTTCCAGAAGAAAAATCAACCATTACATTAAAAATCCAAGATGGCGTAAACTTTTTAAAATTGGAAACTCTAACTAGGAGTAATGCTTGATGGGGAACAGAGAGAATTTTGAGGTTAAAAAAAAATTTCAGGCCTCGGTGGGCACCCAGCAAGCCCACATGCGTGACCATACAGATGAGAACTGTCATTGTATTCAATCAGCCAGTGATGATCGGGAGGGCACAGCATGTTTTCCACCGTGATTCCTGCAAAGTCTTCATTTATTTCCAGGACATTTCCGAAATGTTGCATAGAAACACAACTGAGGGAATATCATAATAATGAAGATTTTTTTTCAGAAGAAAAAAAAATGTTATGGTCTTTTGACTGCATATTTTCACCTGATGTAGACATAGTTTTAGAAAACCATGTTTGAAACAAGGTAATACTGAGTTAAATGTTACAGAATGCAAGAAGCCAAAACTCATAAAACCTTCAGCAGAAGAACCCTAGCTTGCTTCGACCCTTAGATTTTCCACTTACACCCACTCTGCTGTGTCGCCGACTAATCTCAGTTGGGTCGTTATTGTCAGCTCCCGGTCAAATCCTCAGAAAGATGGGGCAAAAGGCAGGTGGAGTTCTGCAGAAACCTATCTGCAGCGATTCCTTTCCCTCTATGAATTCCCTAAGTTTTTGGGTACGACGCTTGGGAAAGAAATCTGAGGTGGACAAAGGCTTCTTGAGCCAATGACAATTTATTACAGGAACCCAGAGAAATTTATACCCTTCACCAGTGAGATTAATAATAGGAGAAAAAAAAAAGAAAGGGAAGGGAGGCAATCACAGCAAAACAATAGTAAATTACATATAAACAAAGTAAATGACTAGTCCAGCATTTAGGAGATAAGCTCCGGATCTTTCTTCCGATATTGCAGCAGGGCAGGTCCAAAGGTAAATTCCAAAGGCAATACAGGCAGCCCAAGGCCCAGGGCTTGGAGAATACGCCTTCTCATGGAATCTTCTTTTTCTTTCTTTTTTGAAGTTTCCATCTATATCCATATGACAAGCATGGGGAGCTGTGGCGGTCCAGGGAGATGCGATGGAAGTCTCTCAGATCTCATCCGCTTTGCCTTCTGAAGTCTGAAAGCTTACAAAAACTCACAACACAGCTTGGCAAATAAGACACCACAAATAACACTGTGAAGTTCTTGGATTTAGTTGTCAGATGTATTTCCTTGACTGCTGAACACTCTTTTTTAGACAAAAGCCTATTAAAGGCCTATTGGTCTCTAATAATCCATTTCCTTATCACAAGCCCTCTGCAACCTGCTTCTAACTTTCTAATTCCTTTCTTTCCCAGTCGGGACGTTCTTATGATAAGCTCTTCTTCATGAAAAAGTGCTTTCTTACTCTTACGGTATTTCCTTTCCTTCATACATATATATTTAGAATATCTGTCCTTTATTTTGTCATTTTCATTTCTAGTCATGCGGCATTCTCCCTGTTTCGGGGAACGCTCACACTGGGCGTGAAGGTCAACAATCTTTCTCCTTGGCTCTATTGTATTTTGGCAACTAAGTTGTTCATCAACTAAATTGCTTCGAAGTCACACACAAAATTTTATCTTCTCTGTCTCTAGGCAGGATCTCAAGGGTAAACAAAGTTTCCTTAAACTGAGCTACCGGTTACCGGAGTTAATAGCTTAACCTAGTTATAGGAGTGAGGATCGGAGACCCTTTGTGATTGCTGCAGCTGGAATGCTTATCACAGCATCTGAGTTCTGGCCAGTTTTTTCCTTACTTTTGAGCAAAGCCAAGGACGTTTATTTCCACAGACTCAATTTCTGATCTCACATCATCAGAGCAATTCGTGTAGAGAGTTAAAAGAATACCAAGAGAATAATAGTTATGAAGGATATCTAAAGTGGGGGATATTTTTTGCCAGAGACGATACCTCTTTCTCGGGGCTTTTTGCCGATTTTTACTATGTGGAGTGGGGTCTTCAACACATAGATGCCGAGGCAGCAGGATGTCTTGGCACTGCTGGTCCATTCTTTATCATCACACAAGCCCACATGGTTAATTTTTATTTTGAAAAGTCAGTCCTAAGCCGGGCATGGTTATGCACACCTGTAATCCCAGTACTTGGGAGGCTGAGACAGAAAGATTGTCGGTTCAAGGCTAGCCTCAGCAACCTAGCAAGAGGCTGTTTCAAAATCAAAAGAATAAAATAGGGCTGGGGGTGTAGCTTGGAGGTAGAATGCCCCTGGGCTCAATCCTCAGTTCAGTACAACACACACACACACACACACACACACACACACACACACTCAGTTCTAAGGCATCCAACAGGCTGATTCACTGTGCAGATGTATTTAGGGTCTCCTATACACTAGTGCCCAAAACAACATTGCAAACTATGCAGCATCTTACTTTCTTTACCCAAAGTATGAGCACAGGCCAATCTGCCTAACCTCGGCAGAGGATGCCACCGCTGGGACACTCCACCATCGCCGCAGAGGAGGCTGGGATACATGTGGCTATCGAGATAACCCTGCGCTTGCTCAGCCAGGGACAAGACAAATAGCAGGAGCCTGGCAAAGCAGCCAGGGCGCGATCACAGAAGTCCTAAGCAGGGCCGAGCTGATTTATGGGCTGTTGTTCCCAGATAAGATCTAGAGTCGTCACATCAACAGAAATTCACATACTAGAGCTCTACACCATAAAAGAAATGTACCCACCATCTTAAAGTTTCATGGCCATGTCTATTTAGTGAAATAAACTATTTACTTCATTAAATAAATATTAAGCTGCATTTTAAAATTCCAAACATCGGTCTCAGATGTGATGTAACAAACTAAGGGGAAAGGGTACTCCTTGAAAGTAAAAGGGAGACCATTAGGGCAGAAAAAGAGGGTCAGGAGGAGAGAGGGTGGGAGGAGGGGGAGGTTTAAGGGAGTAAAATTGCTCAAATTACATCTGTATGTGTGTACAAATATGGCATAATGAAACTCATTATTCTGTGGAAATAATATGTATGAATAAAAATAAGATTCCATTCGTGCAGAGATGTATGAAATGCACTCTGTACATTTTGAGAGCCTGGGGAGGGCGGCCTTTGAAACAAGACCAGTCTACCTCCCTCCCTCCCTGTGGCCTGTAGCTCTGCAAAATTCAGAAAGGGACAGATCACTGAAAGCAAGCACTTGCTCCCTCAGAAGCCTTCCACGGCAGGCTTGCAAAGGCCGGTGGAGGGAAAATGAGCTCTGCGCCTTCTGTAGGTGTTTCTGGGCGCACAGAAAATTATGATGCTGCATTAAATTATATTTGAAGTCATAGCTCCATGCTTTTCTGTCATGTGTAAATATTATTGTGCTTTCATTTTTTTTCATAGCCTAGCTAGCTACATTGCATATTGCTTTATTATATTATAGGTGTCCTGACTGAGCTAAGGCTCAGATATGGTATTTCCAAACTAAGCAAGATCCCTATTCCTACCTACCCACTTCTATTTACTAATTTACTTAAGTGTGTTGTGTGTGTGTTCCTAGAAATACAATCCAGAGATATTCTACCTACAAGCTACACTACCAGCTCATATATATATATATGTGTGTGTGTGTGTGTGTGTGTGTGTGTGTGTGTGTGTGTTAGTTAGTTAGTTGTTTTATATATATATATATATATATATATATATATATTGTGTGTGTGTGTGTGTGTGTGTGTTTTGTTTTGTTTTGAAATAGAGTCTAGCTAGGTTGCTGAGGGTCTCAATATGTTGTTGAGCCTGTCCTCAAACCTGCAATCCTCCCGTCTCTGTTTCCCAAGTAATGGGATTACAGACATGTGCGACCATGCCTGGATACCTATGTTTTAAAGACTATCATGGGGAAAGAGTTAAACTCTACCTACTTGAAATGTTTGTTCAGATAGGGTGCATTTCATACTTCTTTTTATCCAAGTTTATCCTACCTCTAAACTTGTGTTTATGAATGAAAAATATATATTTTTTGGATATTAATTGTTAGTTTCAATCAAACCTTGAAAGCTTAAAGCTTATTAAACTTTTTGTTAGTAACTTTAATGGAAATTATGACTCTACATGCCTCACTTTAAAATTATCATACCCTCTGTTAAAATATTCCTTATGAGCCAGGTGTGGTGGCGCACACTTGTCATCCCCGCGCTTGGGAGGTGGAGGCGGAGGATCACGCAGGTTTGAAGCCAGGTGCGCTGGCTTAAGAGACCCTGTTTCCAAATACAAAAAAGTATAAAATAGGTCTGGGAGTGTAGCCCAGAGGTAGAAGGGCTTCCAGGAACCCAGTACCACCAAATATATATATATATATATATTCCTTATGATGTGGAGATGTTGGATCCCTGGTGTACTTCTAGCTAGAGTCAAAAAGATGTAGCCACAGCTGGATGTGGTGGCACACACCTGTAATTCTAGTACTTGGAGGCTGAGATAGGAGGATCACAGGTCGAGGCCAGCCTCAGGAACTTAGTGAGTTCTGAGTCTCTGTTTTAAAATAAAATAGGGCTAGGGATATAGCTGAGAGGCAGAATGCCCCTGGATTCAATTTCTAGTACTGCAAAAAAAAAAAAAAAAAAAAGAAAGAAAAGAAAGAAAGAAAGAAAGAAAGAAAGAAAGAAAGAAAGAAAGGGGGGGGGGAGTGCAGTTACTTTGCAAAGCAGTTTGGCAATTTAGTTACCGTATGACCCATCAATCCAACTTCTAGGTACATACCCAGGACTGAATTCTTTTTTTTTTTTTTTTTTTTTGGTACTGGGGATGGAACCCAGGGGTGTTCTACCCCCAGGACATACCCCCAGACCCATTTTATATTTTATTTGGAAACAGGGCCTCATTTAAGTTGCTGAGAGCCTCACTCAGTAGCTGAGGCTGGCTTCAAACTTGCATGATTGCCGGCCGTGGTTGCACACACTTGTAATCCCCGCACTTGGGAGGCGGAGACAGGATTGCGCAGGTTCGAAGCCAGCTGCGCTGGCTAAGAGACCCTGTTTCCAAAAATTAAAAAGTATAAAATAGGTCTGGGACTGTAGCCTGGAGGTAGAAGGGCTTCCAGGAACCCTAGTACCACAAAAAAAAAAAAAAAAAAAAATGTGCATGATCCTCCTGTCTCGGCCTCCCAAGCGCTGGGATTACAAGCATGCGCCACCACACCCGGCTTCCAGGACTGAAATTCTATGTCTGCACGAAGCCTTATACATGAATTCACATTATTAATAACTAGCCCAAAGGGAATTGCCCAAATGTTCATCAATTGATGAATAGATAAATAAAAATGTGATATTTCCTTACAATGGAATATTATCTAATAATAATAAAATGAAGTACTACTATAAATTACAGAAAAGACAAACCTTGAAAATAGCCATTTTCTGTGTAAAGAGACAAAGCAGCTGAATCCATGGATAAGTCCATCGATGGACTGATCATTGGAATGGACCTGCTGGGGGGTAACTGCAGGCAGGTGGGGTATGGCCGGAGGAGAAAAGTCATGAAGGAGTGGCCTTGGGGACTCTAAGGTCCCTCCCTCGGCTCTCTCTACTTCTCGTCTGCCCTCGGTCATTCTCTGCTGCCATGTTGTTTCTGCTTTGGAGTTGGCCAACCATGGACTGAACCTCTGAAAAGCCCAGAAGAATCTTCCCTCTGCTACGTCATGCTCATTGGGTATCTTGGTTGCAGTGATGTAAAAGCTGACTGATGCAGTTTGACTTGCAGAACCTGAGCCATTAAAACTGCAGTATTTGGTTCCAGCCAGTCAAAAGGCACCGCCTCTTCTCCTTGCTTCTCTCTTAAGGGGGCCGCAAGTGCTTTTCTGAACGCCGGGGAAAGCAACCACCATTCCAGATTAGCCGACATCAGGAGAAGCTGACTTCGCTGCCAAATGTGGAGATGAGAGGCCAGCAGCAGCCACAGGGCCAGGGACACCGCCTCTGAGTGGGTGAACATGGCATGTGGGGACACGACGTCCTGACTCAGCAGAGCTGCTGGACGATGCCACAAGCTCCCGGGACTCGAGGAGTCTCACTGTGCATTGCCCATGCCAGCTCCTAGGAGAAGCCTAGTCAGAAGGAACTACCCAGAGGGTAGCAAGCGTGAGAACCGCGGGCTCTTGGCAGAGGGGCCGGGGCAGCCCTCCTCCTGTCCATGCTCCACCAGCACCTGCCCCAAGGCCATCGGTGGCACTGGCGCCATTCCTGCTCCTAAGAGGAGTTTCACAGCAGAGAAGGAACACCGGGGCCAACTCTTGCATACTTAGAGGGCCCCGGAGGTTTCCCAGAAGCTAATGTACAGACACTGTGTAGATTACCGAACTTCCCCCCACCTTCTCCGTGGGAGCTCCAAGCCACTAGAGTGTCACTGCAAATGTCCTGGAGTGCTGGGCACCCCTGTGCTCACTGCCTCGCTCTCTTCCTCAGATGCCACCCCATCCCGTCATAAGGGCAGGCCGGTCACTGAGGCCGGATGAAGCAGAGCCCGTAGGACACCGAGATTGATCGATGCCCCAAGAGGGGCTGCCCAGAGTCCATTTCCAGCCTTGCTTGAACCAAAACAGGAATGGTTGACCCTTCTCTTTGATTACTAAGCGGTGACCCCGTGTGTCACCCTTCGGTGTGAGTCTTGAGAAAGAAACTGGCCTGAGAGAATGAAGTTCATCTGCAGAGGGAACTTGAGAGTTGCGGAGAAGACATTCTAAAGATATGCACGGCTGTAGTCCTGTCTTCCCGCGCTCCCTCCGCTTGGTTACACAGACCCATAGTTTCCTTCACTACTGCAGCCACGTTGAAGTTGGTCTCTTGCAGTGGGGGAGTCCTGTCATTTGCCGAGTGTGATGGCGCTTGGGAGGCTGACAGGAGGATCGCACAGGTTCGAAGCCAGCCTCAGCTACTTAGTGAGGCTCTCAGCAACTTAGTGAGACCCTGTTTCCAAATAAAGTATAAAATAGGTCTGGGAGTATAGCGCAGAGGTAGAAAGCCCCTGGGTTCCACCCTCAGTACCACCAAAAAATAAAAAATAATATAATGACACTCTGTGGCCAGTGACATCTGAGACACTTTGATTACAAATATAGACCTGGCAAGGGTTTGGCAGACATGTCGACTGGAGTCTTTTTTCAATCAACTAGAAAAAGACCATATGCAATTCATGGAATATGGATTTGACTGAATGGTGTCTCACATTAGAAATCTCTTTTCCCCAATAATATAGAAGAATGGCCAATCATTTAAGCTCACTCTGGTATTAAATTAATCAAAATACTTGTTGAGAACATTCCTATACAGTGCAATAAAAATGATTACATATTAGCAAATTAATTGTGATGTTGAATAGCCTATAAAAGTGATCTTAGAAATGAACAGAGCTTGTGCCACACTGGCAGAGAATGAAGTGACCAGCTCATAATTTTTAAGAAGAATTTAGACTATTAATAATATAATCACAGGTCTTAGAAATGGAAAGATGTAGAAAAGAATCCATTCCACCTGCCGGACAATGTCTACATAATAGAAAACCATCTATTCTTTCAACAAAGATTTACTGAGCCCAGGGTCTGTCTTAGAAAAGCAGAGGTAAACAAAAGAGGCAAAGTCCCTAGTGCCCTGGTGCTCATATCTGCCTGATACTGCCATAATTGCTGTGGGTTGTGTCCTATTCATCACCTGCTCATATTTTGTATTTGATACAGAATAATGGAAACACTGCTGCATTCTTGAGGGGCTCACTGTCTATGAGAGAGAGAGAGAGAGAGAGAGAGAGAGAGAGAGAGAGAGAGAGAGAGAGAGAGAGAGAGAGAATATTTATATGTTACATGCTACAATTTTAACAAGCTGCTGGGAATGAAGACCATTCCCCTACCTTGCTATCAAACAATAAAGAAGCAGAAAGGATGGGTTATTACGACCAGGGCTACAGTAACAATAGCTCTTAGAGCTCTCCTAATTTGGGCACCAAGAGCTCTTTTGGGTCTTTTATTCCATTAGATTCACTCACACCTGCCTTACAGCAAAGAGGCCAGCATTTGATTGTGTGTTATTCTTGTAAACCATGGCAAAGTCCTGCGTTCTGAGTATCTTGCCGAATGAATTCATTTTACTCTAGTGTTTATTGAAATCAGCAAGTCTTTGTTCGAGGCATATCACAAAAATGTGACTATGAGGTTCTCATGCTCATATGCCAGGCATTTCTAACCATTCAAAATGCTTCCCTGGTTATGAGCAATTAAATAAGCAAATGCCATCGAAGGCCACTGAAGAGCCCCTCCTGCGCCCTACTTGTCTGTAATGTCACAGAGCACTTAGAGCACTGCCCCTATATGCAGGAGGTCTGGCTTTAAATCTTACCCTTTTTACTGGCCATGATCTTGGGCAAATTACTCAACCTCTTTGAGATTCATTTCTTCCATCTGTGAGGTGAGAATAATGCCAACCCCATAGGCTATTACAAAGATGGAGTGAAATCATGTGTATGAAGTGCTTAAAGAATGCTTGGATCATAATGATTCAAAAATAATTCTCTACTGTAATTATATAGGAACTCATAACGATCGAGTATATCAGGATGAGACACTCGTGTTATCTTGAAGAAGTATTTTGCTCAGTTGTCTAGTATTACCTCTAATTGTCCAAATGATTAGTGCTCCCTTTTAAAATACAAATAAATGTTGAGTGTGGTGGCACATACTTAAAATCCCAGTACTTGGGAGGCTAAGACAGGAGGATCAGGCTTGAGGACAGCTTCAACAAGTAGTGAGACACTCATCAACCCGTTTCAAAATAAAAATAAAATACGGTTAAGGGTGGGTTAAGGGTGTATCTCAGAGGTCTAATGACCCTGAGTTCAATCCCTCGTACCACACAGATACACAGAAAGATACTTTGTGAAATATATGCTGTGTTCAGGAGTCAAATTCATTTGTCAAAAAGATGCTATTCTTCTGAGAACTACAAACAATGAAAACTAAGTCATAGTTCCTGCTTTCAAGAAATACACTATGTTAGAGTGGCATATTTTGGCCAAGATAGATGGTAGATAGATGGATGTAAATGTATATGTGATGTGACAGTTTTCATAAAAGATGTACAAATAATGTAGAGTAGTGAGTCAATGAAAAGCAAGAGACTCTATTTGAGAAGACCTAGAAGAGGTGACATTTGAAAGAAGCGCTAAGTCTCAGGAGCAGATGAAGGAGCCAGGCATGTCTGTGGATGAAGGCACATTTCTGATTGTCCTCCCTCTGTGACTATGCTTTCTTGGTCCCATTCTTAGTGGACCCTTGAATGAATGAAGTAGGTGGAGGATGTTTCCCAGGATCCCACCCTCCACCTACTTCTAATGATGAATCAGCTTGGTCACTCATGTGACTAGCCACTGAAGAAGAAAGCTATAGTGGAGGAAAAGCTGGCACAAATCTTCAAGAAAGGATCCAGCTTGTTGACCAAACATTAACAAATCATCGATGCATAGAGCACGGTGAACGGGGAGAGATGATAAGAGATGAGGTTCTAGAGATGGACAAGAAGCAGGTCTTGTAGGAACATGTAAGCTACTGCATTCGTTTTCTATTGGTGCCTTAATGAATTAACACAAACATAGTAGTGGCCTAAACAACACGAATGCATTGCCTTACAGTTCTGAAAGCTGTAAGTCTTGCATGGGTCTCATTGGCCTTAAATCAAGATATTGAGAGGACAACATTCCCTCTTGGGGGCTCTAGGGTAGAATCCATTTCCCTCCCTTCCGGCCCCTGGAGGCACCATGGGCCTGGATTTGTACCTCCCTTCGTCCATCTTCAAAACCAGAAATGTTGCATCTCCCTGAGGATTCCATACTTTCATCTCCCTCTAAATCTTTTCTACCTCCTTATCCCATTTTTTTTTGGGGGGGGGGGTACTGAAGATTGAATCCAGGGGCATATTACCCTGAGCTACATCCCCAGCCCAATTTTATTATTTATTTTGAAACAAGGTCTCAGTAAGTTGCTGAGGGCCTCACTAAGCAGCTGAGGCTGTCCATGAAACCGAATCCTCCCATCTCGGCCTCCCAAGTACTAGAATTACAGGTACACATCACCATGCCTGACTCTTCCACTTTTAAGGACCTTATGCTTATCTTGTGCTTGTGTAGATATCCTGGATAATATTGTCACCTCAAACTCTTAATTCAGACCTACCTGCAGAGTTCTTTTTGTCATTGAAGGTCACATATTCACAGGTTCCAATGATTGGGACATGAATATATTATTTCCCCCTACTACAGATACAGAAAAACATGGATTTGATTCTAGTTATAATACATAGTTACTGTATTGAAAGAAAAGAACGACATTGGCCAGCATATATTTTCTAGAGTTTCTTCTCTGTATCATGTCAAAGGTCCCTGTGGGAGAAAGTGGAAGCAGGAGGCTAAGTCATCTCTCAGTAGACCCAAGGAGAGATGGCGGCTTTGAGACGGTGAGTAATGACCAGATTGAGGAGGTATTTTGTAATAAACGAAACAGAACTTGCTGATGGGTCGGATGTAGAAAACTGATTAAAGAGAAGAACCAAACTGAGATTCAACTGATCAGTGCATAGCACTGGCACTGACCGAGAGGTGACAGCTGAAGAGAGAGTGGATGGGCTGGGGACAGATGATAGACATGAAGACTATCAGGCTGTAATGTCAAGTTTAAGATAATTATATGCCGTTCGAGGGGAGTTACCAGGTAGGAAGTTGGGTTTATGACTCTGGAGTTTGAACTGGAAACTAGGGACGGAAGCCTAAATTTGGAAGTCATCAATGTGAAGATGATAGTTAAGTAATGAGCCTAAGTGAGGTCAGCCAAAGGGAAAAGTAGACACGGAAGAGGGAAGGAGCATATTCTAGAAGACTCAAATACCGACAAGCCTCATTCATATGCACTGTCATAGCACTAAGTCCTCGCAAAGAGCAGCCCTCTGGAAACTGTTGATGGACACAGGACCAATTCTGAGACTACCCATTATTAGAAATTGTTATATAAAATTATGACTACAATTAATTACATTTTATTCATTAATTGTATTTAGGTAAAATAAAATGGTATTTTGTTTTACACAAAGGTAATACATATTCAGAATGCAAAACCTCCTGGTTCTTTTACTACTACCTATGCTTTCGAGGTTAGTAGAGCTGTTGCATTTTGCCGACTCCATTCCCAGTGATGGTGCTCTGGTAGCTTGAAAGTGGTCACGGTGGAAGTCCTTACACTATGAAAACAGGTAAGACCTACAAATTAGGATTTGATATATTATTTTGTTGATTCTTAGATTTATGAAAGTGTTAGAAAAACTGTTAGCCACGTAGATTATACTTAAAAATGTGTTATGTCTGTAGTTATTGCATTGTAGATAACAAAAAGCCGAGGAACTATTTTTTCCAGCATGTGAACATTTTCATCTGATTTAATGAAGTTGCTCATATCATTGACAAATGAGTGATGTTACAACAAAGGACTTCACTGTTCCACTTGCACCATAATCACCAATATAAACAAAAATATCAACCAACAGTCGTGCTGGAATTACACTTGTGAATTCACTGCAACCATAAAATTGGCAAGTGATTAAAGGATTTAGAAAAAAATCAACAAAAGCATTCAGTGAGAATCAATCAGCTATATGGAATTTACAGGAGTAATGCATATTTTATTATTACATACAAATATGTGTTATGTTCAATACATGGAAATATGTAACAACACATACACACACACACACACACACACACACACACACACACACACACATTTTCCCCAGAGAATCAGTTAAACATTTATTTGCACGCCACTGCTTACTTCTAAGCCTACCTAATGTATATATGGTATTATAGGCAATATTAAAATTATTATATTGCTATCTTCTTGTGGGAAGTAACTAAAATCAAATATCAAATTCATCATCTGTATTTAAAAGTGAAGATAAAATGTATCTTTTAGGTTCTGGTAAAATTAAAATGAATCTGTTAGATAACATAAAACCTAGAGAAGCAGATGACAACAATTTCTCTTCATGTGCTTGATGTATGCCTGATAGCTGATATTTTTTTCTTCCTAAACAAATGCTGAGTATCATAAGCAACATAGGAAGAGAGCAGATTAAGAAGCTGTCTTGGCCTCCAAGAATTTCCTGCTGATCAATCCGTATTTGGACCTGATTAAAGCACCTAGACTTTCACCAGGCACTATGATAGTCACTAACCACATGTAGCTATTTTAAATTTCAATCACTTAAAATTAAGTTAAATTAAGATTCAGTGCCTTAGTTAAACTTATCACATTGCAAGTGACTGGTGGCTACCATGTTGGACGAGAAAGATTGTAGAACATTTCTATCATTGTAAAAAGTTTTTCAGACGGCACTGATCCCCAAAATTCTTTGCACATAGACCGTGTTCTACAACTGTTAACTCAGTAATCAAATTTTCCTCTATTTTTTTTCAAACTGAAAAGGCAATGAAACCAAAAATTGCTTTTCAAGAGAAAATAAATGACTCAAACCATTGTGAATTTGTACACGGTTAGATATTTAGTAATCAAGGTAGGGACAAGTATTTATTGGGTATCTGCAGTGTGTCAGATGATACTGGTTACCCTCACAATTTTGTAAGTGGATGTTGAGGTCTGGAAAATTTCAGTATCTTGTCTCTTCATGGTCAGGTAAGCAGGTAGCTCAAAGCTTCCCCTTCCCCTCAGAGTTTCAGGCTCCATAGCCCATGCTCCTTCTGGCACCACAAACCTTCTCTTCCCTAAACAAAAAATCAGGGAACTGTCTGACTTTTGTCTGGGTTTTTGGGAGGCCGCTGTGCCAAGAACAGTAAAGATGATGGCAGTGGCTCTGTGGCCTAGGTGACAGCTTCAAGCCCAGCCTCTGTTTCCTGGCAACATGGGCTGACTGCTTAACCCAGGCCTCGGTTTCCTCATTTTCTTTCCTTTTATTGCAGTACTGGTCCGTTCTACCTCTTAGGCTACACCCCTGGTCTATTTTTAATTTTGAAACAAGGTCTCACTAAGCTGCTGAGGGTCTTCCTAAGTGGCTGTGGTTGGCCTTGAACCTGCGATCCTCCTGTCTCAGCCTCCCAAATATTGGGATTAGAGGTGTGTGCCACCATACCCAGCAATTTCCTCATTTTCTGAATGACATTATCACAGTGCCTATTTCAAAGGGTTTATTGAGCAATTTGATGAGTTAATATTCATAGAGCACTAAAGAAGCAGAGTCCCTGCTATTAATGTGCTTTTCATTATTATTAGACTAGCGGACATAAAAAGAAGTCAAAATGTCTTCTAGGGCCAGCTAACCACGTGTGAAATTTAATTCAGCCCTATCATTCATTTAAGACTGAACGGGCTTTAACTTACCACAAAGGATGGACTTACAGGCCCTCCCCCATTCATGCACAAATGTGGAGCTGTGTGACTCTCTGAAGAGCAATCTGAGTAGCGTGATTTCAAAGCATGATGTTGTGACCAGTGTTGCCTATTTCCAGCCAGCATCTGAAATTCAGGGGACTGCTAACTATAGCTCATTAATAGAAAACCACACTGATAGGTCTGGCCTTCTGTTTTATTCTCCTTCACCCATTGGTAAAGGAAAGGATATTTGAAAGCCATAGATTTATCTCTCAAACTTAAAATGTTACTTAATCCATCCATTATTTTGCAACATCCGTGCTTGCTATGCCACCCGTGACTTTACCCGGGCAGCTCAAGTGGGGAAAATAATAGCCACCATCTATTGCTCACCTCCTGAACTGCAGATGTTCTTCACGCATTGTCACAGACCCACGCAACAAGCAGAGGGGCACACTGCTCTCTCCTGTCACACTGGAGAAATGGGACTCATTAATAATTGTCCCAGGGTCACTTGGCTATTCGGGGGAAAACAGCATTTGAATCTGGGTCCTTTTGATCATAAAGCCTGAGCCCATAGGAACCTGCCATAAGCAGCAACTTAAAATAATATGAAACAAAGGCAGAAATGTGTGATGTGTCTATTTCATGACCATCAGGACGTCTGAAACAGAATTTCTAAAATACAATAGAAAAGCTTGGGTTCCAGAAAAAATCGTTATTGTCATTATCCAATAACAAAATAGACCCAGAATTGTGACTTCCAGACAAACGCTGCTGGGGCAGCGCTGCTGAGTAGGTGTGGACGCGGAGCCAGACCCGTCCCTGGGCTGGCTGTCCCTGGGGCTGTGCTCCGGAAGTGGAGTCTGATCTTGCAGCCCGGTGAGCAGGAAAAGTCATGCTACTCTTCTGAATACATAATTAGGAAAACGGGGATTCTGTGTTTGTGCAGGCATACGTGCAGGGATAAATGCAAAGTGGATTTAGAGATGAGGGTGGAAGAGCCCTGAGCCTGTTCCCAAGCTCTCAGGAGCATGACTGATCACCCACGAAGGGCTCCGCAGCAGGAACGCGTCGTCCACCATCCAGGCCCGGTCCCACCTCCTGCTCCAGCTCTCAGTCCACACCAATCTCCCCCTCGTCTACCAGCTTGGCGTTTTGAAGGATTGGCTTCGCTGGCTCTCAACCTGACCACTTTGTTCCTGAGTCTGAGGCCTGACTCCTACATCCTGGCACAGGGCTTGTTTCTTTCTGCACTCCTGGTAACCAAACTCTTTGGCTCTGTCCCAGGACCCCCTCCTGTGATTCACTCAGCCCAGAAGACCTGGAAAAACAGCTCCCCGTGCCAAACTCTACGCCCCCTCCCCACTCCTGGGCTCCGAGAGCCATGCCCTGGATGTTACCTCACCGGGGCCCGGTCTTTGGAGCACCTGTGGAATTCAGCCGGCTCGGCTCCAGCCCCTGAAATCTGTCTGCCCTGCTAATATGCGCTGTGAAAAGAGGCAAAGTTCTGTGTATGAGAAATGCCAACTAACCAATGCTGTCAGGGAGCAAACTGGCAGAGCCAAGTGTTTTCTGGGCACAGAGCATGTTCATCCTGGCACAGTGACCAGCGATTCCAGAAGCACAGACCTAACCCCCCGACAGTATTCCCACCACTTCACCAAAAGCCCTGCTGGGGTCTCCTGCTATGTTGGGAGTATGTTCTGATCCTTCATACCCTCAACTTTCTAATTTTCACGTGCCGGGTGAGGCTGAGAAGTCAGTATGCAATACTCCAAGCACCATGAGGGTGGCCTGCCCCAAAGAGACACACCAATACATCAAAACCCTCGTGGTGGACGGGAGGATGGAAGCCAATATTATATTCCTCCCTTCCAACAGGTACAAGGAACCTTCGCATGTTATATGGCTTGGCTCTGACGTGTCACTTAAGCATTTTCCTGGAAGAAAACCAACTTCAGAGCTGGGCGTAGTAGTGTACACTTGTAGTCCCAAGACTGAGACAGGAGGATCACAGGTTCATGGCCAGCCTCAGCTACTTATGAGACTCTCAGCATCCAAGTGAGATCCTATTTCAAAACAAAAAATAAAATAGGGCTGGAGGTGTAGCTAGCTCAGGTAAAATGCCCCTTGGGTTCAATCCCCAGTGCTGCAAAATAGAACGGAAAACCCATCTTCAGTTCACAGATGACATGACCTGGCACCTTTGGGAGTTATTCAGAGAATAGTTGTGCATCTTCTCTGTGCTTCACATAGTTCTAGGTGTGGGGCACATACACAACCCAGGTGTTCATCTTTATGGAGATTATAAACGAATGGGGAAGACAAGACAGACATTGAAGTCTTATGAGTCAAACAGTAGAAATGTTATGCAAAAGAATTACAGTTACAGAGGGTGCTTCGAGAAGTGGGGAGAACCTGGTCTAGAGACCCAGACACGGCTTCTTGGAGAAACCCATGTTTCAGATGATGGGTGAGTAGAAGGAAGAGGTCAAAGGCAATTGAGAAGCAGGGAAGTATCCCGGTTAGTTGTTACAGCGTGAGTGAAGGGCTTGAGATAGGAAGAGAAGGCTATATTAAACGAAATCTGAAAGAAGGCTTATGCCCTCAAGAGAGGAAGAGAAATGAGAGGTGAGGTTGAAGATGTAGATAGGAGCTAAATCACATACAACAACTTTCAGGGTACTGAAGAGTTTTATTTTAACCTAATGGAAATAGGATGCTATTACCGAGATCAAGAAAATGTCATGGACAGAAAATTTGTTCTGGCTAGACTACAGTGAATACAAGTGTGGTGGAGAGAGAGGGTGAGTGCACAGAGGACATGCGGCACGAGAGAGAGAGATGAGCTTCCAACCCAACCATGTGCCTCATCACAGGAGCGAAGCCGAGAACCACACGGTCCAGAAGTCAGTTTCTGCATGGATGTGCCCAAAATACCTGACAAGCACAACTTAGAGAAAGAAAGGAGGTCAGTCCACGGTTGTCCCGCTCCAAGGCAGAAACCACAATGGCAGGGGGCATAGAGGGGGAAAGTAACTTGGTCATGGCGGCCAGAAAAGGAGAGAGGGTGAGGAGGGGACAAGGGATGACATATACAGTCCCCAAGGCCACCTCCTCCAGCCGTGCCCACCTCTGAGTCCTGCTACATTGCCTAACATGTGAGGTTTTGGGGGCATTAAATCCAAGCCAGAACACTTTGCCTGCAGGATTCTCTAAGATGCTGCCAGTGCGAGGCCCCGTGCTAGATGCGGCAGGGGAAGGGACCCTCCGTGTTTCCCCCGTGTACATGTGGACAGATGCAACGTCTCCAGGCAGGCTTCTGCAAGTCAGCCTCCCTGGCATGGCAGCCAGGTGGGCTCACTGTGGCTCAGGGTCCCCAAGCCTCCTGGCTGTCAAGATTTCCTGAAAGTAGGCCGGGCGTGGTGGCACATGCTTGTAATCCCCACGCTTGGGAGGCTGAGACAGGAGGATCACGCAGGTTTGAAGCCAGCCACGCTGGCTTAGGAGACCCTGTTTCCAAATAAAAATGTAAAAATAGGTCTGGGAGTGTAGCCCGGAGGTAGAAGGGCTTCCAGGAACCCCAGTACCACCAAAAAAAAAAAAAAAAAAGATTTCCTGAAAGTCAGCAGAAGTTTTCCCCAGCTTTGATGACTCCGGCCTTTCCAAAGGTTACATGTGCCTTTAATGACCCCTGTTAAGTCTCTTACTTGGGATTCCTAGAGTGATTTTTGTTTTTCCTAATAAACCCCAACTGTTAAAATCAGCAAAGAGCCGGGCGTGGTGGTGCATGCTTGTAATCCCCGTGCTTAGGAAGCTGAGACAGGAGGATCGCACAGGTTCAAAGCCAGCCTCAGCTACTTAGTGAGGCTCTCAGCAACTTAATGAGACCCTGTTTCCAAATAAAATATAAAATGTGTCTGGTAGTATAGCCTGGAGGTAGAAAAGCTCCTGGGTTCCACCCCCAGTACCACCAATAAAATAAAATCAGCAAAGAAACTCTTGCACTATTTAGAGTAAGAGAGTCTGGGAGCTTGGTCTGGAGTAAGGACGAAAAGGATGGATCTAATACATATTTATGAGGTAGATTCTACAGAGCATTGTTTTTAATTGGATGAAAGTGTGGGAGATGAAGAGGTTAAGAATGACCACCCAATATTTGGTTTAAAGGTCAGGCAGAGCCTTGCTTAGTGGCGCACGGCTATAATCCCAGTACTTGGGAGGCTAAGACAGGAAGATCGCAGGTTTGAGGCCAGCCTATGTAACTTAGGCAGACACTCAGCACCTTAGAGACTCTGTTTCAAAATAAAAATAAAATAGGACTGTGGTGTGGCTTGGAAGTAGAATCCCTCTAAGCTGAATCCCCAGTGGTCAGTCCCCTAACACACACACACACACACACACACACACACACACACACACACAGGCCAGGCAGTCTTGCCAAATTCGCCACCCACTTCATGCAGTGGGCATGAGGGTGGGCATCAGGCTGTCGACAGGACCAGCCCGCCTCGGCCCCTTTCTGGGTGGAACTGCTGAGGCTGAAGAACTAAGGGAGTTGAGTAAATAAACACCAAAGAAAGTGGTGTCCTTTGTAGGATGCATATATCTATATTCTGAAAGCTCTGGGCCAGTTTAATGAGCTACCTTTTTTTTTTTTTTTTTTTTTTTGACGGGTCTGGGGGCAGAACCCAGGGGCATTTGACCTGTAAGCTACACCCCCTACCCTATTTTTTATTCCTTATTTTGAAACCTGGTCTTACTGAGTTGCAGAGGGCCTCACTAGGTAGCTGAGGCTGTCCACGAACCGCAATCCTCCGGTCTCAACCTCCCGAATGCTGGGATTACAAGCATGCGCCACCAGGCTGGAAACTTCTCCAGCCCACTCTGGAGTGAAGGACATGAGTTAGGCCAACCCTGTCCAAATCTCCTCTAAAGAGAAGTTGAGGCAGCCGGGGCAAGCTGAGGGCTGAGGGGCTAGGGATGGGCAGGAAGTTCTTCCAGAAGGTGTGGCACACCAAGGAGGTAAGCCAAGTTATAATCCACAGAACAACATCAGTACCAAAGAAAGTCCAACACCAAGCCATGAGGAGAGGAGACCATCCTACTCACTACAGGAGGTAGCAGCACCAGAGACAGAACAGTGTGGATGCATATAAAATCATATATGAGATCCGGGCATGGTAGCGCACGCTTGTAATTCCAGCATTTGGGAGGCTGAGACAAAAGGATCGCGGTTTGCAGCCAGCCTCAGCTACTTAGTGAGGCCCTCTGCAACTCAGTGAGACCCTGTTTCAAAATAAGGAATAAAAAATAGGGCTGGGGTGTAGCTTGGAGGTAGAATACCCCTGGGTTCCATCCCCAGGACTGCTAAGATAAAAAAAAATAATAATAATAAAATAATAAAATCATATATGAATCAGGCATGGTGGTGCACACCCATAATCCCAGTAGTTGGGAGGCTGAGACAGGAGGATCCCAAGTTCATAGCCAGCTTCAGTAACTTAGTGAGATCCTGTTTCAAAGTAAAAAAATAAAATTGGGCTAGGGATGTAGATCAGAGACAGAATGCCCCCGAGTTCAATTCCCAGTCAGTACCACAAAGAAAAACATCATAAATGCCTGAACCAACACTGTCAGTTACTGAGGGATTGAGGAGGGTCCGAGGGCAGGTGTGATGAAGGCGCGGAGAGCTCAGGGGATCAAGTCAGACAGCATTTTCCTTGCCGGTCTTTCTGTTCAGTGGTTTTTGTTTTGTTCTGTTTCTGTGTGTGGCACTGGGGATTAAACCCAGGGCAGCCTACCTCTGAGCTACACCCCCACTCTTTTATTTTGGAAATAGAGTCTCATTAAGCCTCGCTAAGTTGCTGGGGCTGGTGGCAAGCCTGCGATCCTCCTGTCTCAGCCTCCATGGACTGGGACAGCAAGTTGTGTGCCACCACCCCCGGCTTGCCTGGTGGTCCTTTGATTTCAGTCGGACAGGCTCCCCCATGGACTGGGGCCACTGAGTACACTTTCAAGAATGATTTCCAAAGTGCATTACTAGAAAAACAGGGGTGTAAATGGATCTCAAATGCATCAGAAAAGGCTTTTTTTTAAATTTTTTTTAGCATAAAATAGCTTTAGGACAACTATTTGGTTTTTTTTTTTTCCTTTTTTAGTACTATCTTTGAGAAATCCCATGCATTAGATTGGCATCCTGTTGGCAAGGTTCAATACTGAATCCTTAATGCCCATCACCGTGTGCATCGTGTATAAGCACAGCACAGACTCATTTAAGGGATGAGATTGAATAGCCGATGTCCAGATGCTTGGCAACTTCATCCAGGGAGCTAACCACAAGCTCTAGCCATGTGTCGTCTCTATGGGGAAATACACCCAGAATTCGAATTAAAATGTCAGGACACCGCTCCGCAGCGAGCATGGGGACCTAAATTTGCACATCTGTGGAGTTAATAGTACCAGGATTTGGGGGAAACTAAATAATGTAAGACAGCTGCCCTCATACCTGTACAGAGTAGAGTCCTCTACTGGGGAACACCTGTGACCCTGCGAGGCCAAGACAGGAGGACCACAGGTTAGAGGCCACACTCAGCAACCTAGCAAGACCTTGTTTCAAAATTTATAATAAAAGAGCTGGGGTGTAGCTTAGAGGTAGAATTTATATCCAACAGAAGTGCTGAAGGAGCAAAACCTTAGCTGCCTTCAGGCCAGAACCATCAACAGATGCCTTTCCCTGGACATTTCTCTCTTCAACCCCTGGGCGTTGGGGGACAGAAGGCCCAGGTTCTGAAAGAGGACAGGCAGAAGACAGGTGCTGCTACCCGCCGGGGAGGCACCCATTTTCCAGAGAGCACGCCGCGGCATTGTGCATTCTACAGGAAGAAGAGCCAATCCTCTTCCTCCCTGCACAGATTTCTGCAATTATTAAAACTTCAAAGTACAGATGTTAAAGACCACGTGCTGAAGGAGTTAGTTAAGTTTGTGCAGTGGCAGATGGGGAGACTGAGAAGTTTCTGAAATTGGAATTGAATACCCTAACGTGCTAAGGGGACCCCCGCGGGGCCCTGTAGAGAAAAGAACCGCCGAGGAAGGAAAGGGCAGCCCCCTTATCCTTTCTGCGGGAGTTCCAGCAGCCATCTTATAACCACGAGGCACTCTTGAGGAAGGGAGCTGACAGAGAGTGGAGCAGAAAGGCAGAAAGCTGGGACTCGAGTTGCGCTGTGGCCGCCTCAAGTTACCTCTTGGCTCCTTACCTCCTGACTCCTTACCTCCTGACTCCTTTTATGTGACCAAAAAAAAAAAAAAAAAAAATCTAGTTTGTAGAAGCTGCTGTTATTTTGCCATGGACGCAGCTCTTATCTGCATGGTGTAGACTGTCATCAGGTCCCTTATGAGTGGGAATAATCACTTCACATCGGAACTATACTTTGGGGGGTAATTATAGATAAATTTTTGCTTTAACTACCGAATCAAATTTAGACCACTAGTCCTCATTCTAAGTGCAGGTTAAGTTCTCCTGAACCAGTCTTGCCGTCCTAGTGTCTGTAATAGAGAGCTCTGGGGCTGGGCTCAGCGCTTGAATGCATGTATGCCTAGCGCGCTTACGGGATCCCAGGACCTTACGAAGCCCATAAAGGGTAGGTAAGAAGAGCGGCTGTTTGGTGCATCTTATCCCCACTTGAGTGTGCTTTACATTACATAACATGGTTCTCTTTGAAGCTGTTTCCAAGAATTCTCGTCAGCAGTAAGAAGGAAAACAGGGAGGTTAAGAGGCCCCTTCTCCCTGCAGCTACTCTAGGTTCTCCTACCCAGCCAAGCCAGCAGAACCCAGAGAAGGGGTAAAAGGCACTTTATGCTGCTCCTTCTGGGCGTTTCCTCTTCTCAATCCACTTTTCTAGTGTTTTTATGGGTCAGTATCAATCCGTATAAGAAGCACATGGGCACCAGGAGCGGCCAGGCAGATTAGGGGCAAAGAGCCAGGGAGATCCCGGGGCAGGGCCAAGGCACGGCTCTGAGCTGTCTTGTCCATGTTAAGAACTCCAGGACACTGAGAACACGTTGAATTTGGAAGAGTCTGTCTGAGTGTTTGTGACCAGCACACTGATACAGAATGCAGGTGATTTCAGTACGATTATAACTTACTTCCGAACCTCGATATTTTCTGTTCCTTGGTACTTTGCAAAGACTACTAAGAGGCTAGATGGGCCTGAGGAGTGTTACATAAATATAAAACATGATTCATGTGTATTTTACTACTGCAAAGACACGCTAATTTGTAGGCTTACGATAAGACTCATGTTCTTTTACAAATTAAAAAGGGACACTCATGTTGCTACTGCTAATATGCTGAGCATGCAACTGAGAAACCTGGGCTTCTGTTTGGGGATTGTAAATCTTGTACTTTTAGCAAATAGTAACACACACACACACACACACACACACACACGCACACAGAGTACTACCAGGCATTCTACCTCTTTGCTACACCCCCAACCCTTTCTTATTTTTTTATTTTTGAAATAAAGTCTAGCTACATTGCTAGGTCTGGCCTCAAATCCTCGACCCTCCTTCCTCAGCCTCCTAAGTACTGGAATTTCAAGCATGTGCCAACACGCCATGATAACATCTTCAATATTTTACAGACATGCCTGGTTTCTGGTGAGTAGCAGTGGGGTTTCCCTCCTCCTAAGGCGTTTTCTCAGAGGTATCTTTCTGTCTGTGGTATCCATGCCAGCATTAACTCTTCTCCCTGCAAGTAAGTGTGCAGGCCAGGAGAAGGAATTCCTACCACCCTGTCCCCCACCTCCAGGCTCTGATTTTTAGCATCAGCCTAAAACTTTGTTAGATTTTTACGTTCTCTGCTTAACAGGCTCAATCCCCTGTTTGATGTAAAGTGATGCTGAGGAGCTGTCAATTCTGCCCCAAACAGAGGTGGTTAAGAAAGGCATCCCAGGCTGGACTCGGCAGTAGAGCACTTGCCTGGCATGCAAGAAGTCTGGGTACAATCCCCAGCGCTGCACAGAAATAAAGGGCACTTCACCCTGATGAGCTCCTTTCATAGAATCCCAGCGTCACAGGCAGAAGGCACTAGACCTTTAGAAGAGGTTGGACCTTTTGAGGTCATCAGAGACGCACAGTTCAGGTCAGACCTGGGGACCCAAACACCCACCAGTCACCTCCTCAGAAGAGCATTAAGACTTGGAGAACCCTAAAGGAGCAGAAAACCTCTATTCCCCATGGAACTTTAATCCTCTTAGGAGGGAGGGTTCTGTTTCTCTTCAGCAGAAGGAAAAAACCTGGGCTGAACATTCTCTCATATTAGTCTCTACAGGTTGTGATTTCTTTTCTTTTTCTTTTTCTTTTTTTTTTGGTGGTACAGGGGTTCCTGGAAGCCCTTCTACCTCCGGGCTACACTCCCAGACCTAGTTTTACATTTTTATTTGGAAACAGGGTCTCCTAAGCCAGAGCGTACAGCTGGTCTCCTAAGCCAGAGCGTACAGCTGGCTTCGAACCTGCGCGATCCTCCTGTCTCTGCCTCCCAAGTGCGGGGATTACAAGCGCGCACCACCACGCCTGGCCTACAGGTTGTGATTTCCTTACCTAACCAAAGCAAAGCCATGCAAGCAGCTTCCCCTCACCTATGAAAAGGAAAAAGATGGGTATCTCCAACTGGAGGCAGGAGTCCCAAAATTACTCAATTACAAGCTCCAAGGGGCTTTGGGCTCATTTTGTGTGTTCTTGGCTTTCAGCAGGATGACATTAAGCCTTCCTAAAAAGATAAGACTCAATCTATTTTTAAACATAGCCACAGAGGGCCAGCCAGGTTTTTTTTTTTTTTTTTTTTTTTCTTCCTTTGTCAAACAGACGAATGTTTTCCTGGTCTAGCTTTGCCACAGGTGAATTTTATTTCTCTCTCACTAACCAGAAGTCTGCACATCAGAGCGTGGCTTGGTCGGCTAAGACGGTGAATCGCAGGTCTCCCTCGGCTTTTCCTAAACTGTACTTCCATCTGTACATCTGGATGGAATTATAAAAGTTAATTAGGATATTTGGACTCAACTCAATAAATATGGAGCTAGATGCCAACTAGATGACTCCCTGACATGCCAAAAAGCTGCCCACCTTCTTTTTGCCATACCTTTTCCATCCTCTGCCACCAGCTCCAATGCCAACATGTCCCCCTTCCCTGTGTCTCTCACAAAATCACACACACACACACACACACACACACACACACACACACACCAACAAATGTGCATCCTCACACTGGACATCAGAATGCCCTCCCCAAAGCAGGTAGTTAAAACTTGGACAGTCACATTGAGGGCCTAGACTTTGGAGCACCCTGGGCTTAAGTCCTGTTGTTCTGGAAGCTTTGACACATTTTGCAATCTCGCTATTGTAAACATTTTCTCATCTGCAGAATGCAGACAACTGTATCCTACCTGATAGGGCTGTGGAAACAATGAGTTAATACTTGGAATGAACTCTGGTTCTGTGTTCCTGAATGCTATATTGTTGTTTTTTCTATTGTTACGTCCTCCTTGCCTGCAAAGGGACATTCAGAGGCATCAAACTACACCTGGTATCTGGAAGGTAAGAGTCTGAGAAAGAAAAGACATAGGACTCGAGTTTAAAAGAAAGTGGATAAATAAGAAGTGCCACCAAGGCGAAAGATTAAAAAATAAGTAAATAAGGGTCAGGTGTGGTGGCACGCTTGAAATCCCAGCATTCCGGAGGCAGAGATCAGCAGTTCACAGACAGTCTCAGCTAGTTAGCAAGGCCCTTCACAACTCAGTGAGACCCTGTTTCAAAAAAAAAAAAAAAAAAGACTAAAAAATAGGGGTAGGGTGTAGCTCAGAAGTAGAATGCCCCTGGGTTCCATCCCCAGTACCGCTAAATAAATAAATAAATAAATAAATAAATAGGCAAAACTGGAAATAGAACAGAAACTGCAGGGAAAGGTTAAAAGCAGATACTTTACTTGGAAAAGAGAGAAAGAGGGTAACATAAGGGAAAAGAAGAGAAAGAAAAAAAAAGGGAGACAAGAGTTAAAAGGTGGGCATGAGGAGGAGAGACAGAAAAAGAGGAAAAGGAGAACCAGGAATTACAAGAGAGATTAAGAATTGAAAAAGAACCAGCTCACCCCTTGAGCTTGTGTCGGGAAAGGAGAGAAGCAAGGAGTATACAACATGACTGGCTACAGAATTGAGGGGGCTGCAGCTGGGCAAGGTGGCTCCCCGGGCCAGCGCGACCAGGAGCGGGACACTCGTCAACCTAACATAAATAAAAAATAGGGCTAGGGATGTAGCTTGGAGGCAGAATGTCCCCGTGTTCAGTTTCCAGTACCAAAAAGAGTGGGGGGCAGAAGGGATAGGAACAAGGGAAAAAAGTGGTAATAGACAAGGCTTCCTAGGCCAGTGCCTATCTGCCTTCCTTTTTCCCTCCCTCCCTTCCTATTTATTTGGTACTGGGGATTGAACCCAAGGGTGTTCTACCTCTGAGCTACACCCTAACCCCATATATGTTATATATTATTTTTATTATATATATTTATTATATATGTTTATTGTAATATATGGGGTTAGGGTATAGCTCAGAGGTAGAACATATATATATATATATATATATATAGAGAGAGAGAGAGAGAGAGAACATAATATGTATATAGAGAGAACATATATATATGTAGAACATATATATTACACATATTTTACACATATTACATGTATAATGTATACATACATTATACATATATATTACATATCACATGTATTATTTTACATATATTAATATATAGGTTTTTTAAATTTTAAAACAAGGTTTTACTAAGTTGCTGTGGCTGGCTTTGAACCTGCAAACCTCCTATATTTCAGGTTCTAGAGTACTGGGGTTACAGGCATGGTCACCATGCAAGGCTGCCTCTGTCTTTGGATTCCTGCAAGGTTTCCAAGCTCACTTACCCACCCTTGGTCCCCAAGGCTCCGCCTATTTTGATTGGCCTGAGGTTTGCTCTGCTCAGAGGTCTGCCTTGGTCTCCTCTCCCCTGGTCTCTTCTCTACTGACAAGGCCAAAATGCTGGGGGCCCATCTTAATTCCTTTCTCACTACTCTAACCTTTAATTTTCAAGTAAAATTGAGCTCTGAAATACATAACACACCCCATTCCTACTCCAAACATTCCGAACCCTGTAAAAAGAACTGGCAAATTAATGTTTGAAATTATTACCCTTAACTGCATTCCCTCCCCACCCCATTTCGGCCAATTAAAAATAATAGGGAAAAACTGATAAGACTTGCAGGACTGTCCCACTTTAGGGTTCCAGCATGCCCTCCCCATCAAAGGAAGTTAATCAGCCAGTTGGAAATGAGAAAGCGATCAGACTGAGATTTCAAGTACAACACCCCCCCCCCTTTATCATTATTAAATTGCCTGTCTGTCTGATCTCCTTATTTGAGGAAGGTGAGAGGCAGAAAGAGTCTGGGAATTGAACGGGCCAGGAGCGGCTCCTCACGCCCGCCGGGGTGAGCCGAGGCCGGCGGTGCGCATCTCTGCCGGGGCTGGAGACTGCAGCAGCGCCCGCCCGGCGAGGCCGCGACCCGGCAGCTCTCGGAGGCGGGGAGGAGACACGACTCCCGCAGCCACGTGACCTCCTCCCAGCCGCGGCTTCCCGCGACCCAGATCCGTCCGGGAACCCGCGCCCGGCGGCCTGGGGCGGGGGGTGGGGGGCCGACACGTGCGGCCGCCGGGCCCCCGCTGCGCTCCGGAGCGTGTTCTTTGGGTGTCCTTCCATCCTTGGTTCACGTGCTGCGGGCAACATGAAATGTTTCGGAAATCACCCGGAGAGACGGTGCATGATGCCTGCGCTTTATGTGTCTATGCGTCTATACAGGAAGTATTGCCTCCCTCTCCAGCCCACCCGGGGCGACCCGAGCGGCGGGCGGGAGGCCCTGGAGCCCCGCAGGACGCCCCGCACCCCCGGCCGCCCGCAGCGCGGGGCGTGGGCAGCGCCGCCGGCACCTCCCGGCGACTGGCTGGCGTGAGTCACGCCCCGGAGGCTCGGGAAGGTGGCCGCCCGCCGGCCTGGGCTGCAGCCCGCAGGGAGCGCGCACGGGCGCCCCGCGCAGTGATGTGGCAGCGGCGGCAGGTCGGATCACGTTGCTGGCCCTGTGCTGGTGCCCGTTGGAGACGGGATTAAGGAGGGAGGCTCCGGAGATGCCAGCGGTAGTAAACGTGGGCTCGACACACTCCTGGCGTGGCTCACGGCACGGGGGATGGGGCGCCCGAGCGAGGCGCAGAGGGCGGCGGAGCTGGGGCGGGAGGGGGGGGACGCCGCGCTGCTTCCCGCGGCGCCCGCTCGCCCCCCCCCCCCGCGCCCTCCTCGCCCCATCCCGCCCCGCTGGCTCCTCCCGGAGCCCCGAGGACCCGGGCGTAGCCATCGGCCGCCGTGACCCGCGGCACCGCAATTCCGGCTGCTGCGGGAAGTTTGGGCGGCCAGGGACACTGGATCTCCGGACACCGCCGGGTTGCGACGTTCTGCCCCGAGACTGTGTTCGCATTTATCCTAACCCCTTCAGGGGGCGAGGTCAGGCGGCCCCCTTCCCCGGGCCACCCGCACCCAGCGCCAAAGGGCCCCCTCCCCTGCGGCTGATGGATGGACGGGTGCGCAAACAAGTCTCCGAATTCTCCTCCTCCGGCGCCGAAGTTTCCCCCATCGCGAATCCCGTTCGCGTTCTCCCGTCCAGCCCCACACCGCAGTCGGTGGGAAGGCGAGGAGCCGCGTTCGCGTTTCTGCGCCGTGGGGGCCGCCGCTCCCGAGCCCGGGGAGCCCCGGCCGCCCCCCCCCGCGGGGGTGCGGAGCCGGGCCCGGGCGGTTTCTCCTTTCCGGTGGCCCTCGTCAGGTGTCCCCGCCCCCGCCCGGCGGCGCCCGCCGCGGACGCCCCCTCCCGGCGCCCCTCCTCCCCGCCCCCCTCCGGGCTGCACCGCCGATGGTACGTTCCGCACGTGAGCTGGTGCTGGTCTGGCCGGCGACGCGCGTGCCCTGTGGCCAAACACTGCCCGGAGCGAGAGCGAACTCAGTCCCCGCGCAGCGGGGCCGGCGCGAGTGTGTGCGTGTGTGCGCGCGGGTGTGCGAGCGGGCGCGGGGGGTGGGGGCCGGCCGCTCACTTTCCACACTGCACTGAAGAGGGAGGCTGGAGACGCACTGATTCCCCCCAGGATCTCCCCAGGCTACCTACCGTCCCGCAGATTATAAAACAGAGCCCCCAGAATCGAAACGGAGGAGACGTACGGCGATTGAACATGGACGAAGGAATCCCTCATTTGCAAGAGAGACAGTTACTGGAACATAGGGATTTTATAGGGTAAGGTGCACGCACCCTTGCGAATCTCTCTCTAGGCTTCGGTGTTTTTGTTTTTTCTTTTTTTTTTTTTTTCCGGAAAGTGGTCTGGAGCGGGCGAGGGCAAAGCCCCTCCCGGAATGGGTGCCTGATGCTGATTTCTGTTTTGCAGACTGGACTATTCCTCTCTGTATATGTGTAAACCCAAAAGGAACATGAAGCGAGACGACAGCAAGGTAAGTTTCCGATGTTTCTCCTACCCTGCCTGGATAGTTAATTAGGGCCATTGATTTCACAGAGAAGCTCTGCCCGCAGATAGATTCCAGCCCCTGAGCTTCCCCAACTGTGAATTTTAAGTGGCTTGCCGGCTACTCTCGGGGGGATATTAGACATCATACCTGAATTTAAATTGCTTTTCAGAACAGTCCAGAGGAAAGAGGTTTCTTGGGCACAGTTTCTTACATAGTATTTTTTTTTTTGAGGGGGGAGGAGGGAGGGCTGTTATATCCAGTAAGCGAATGTTAGCTTATTTTCTTTCACCACTTATATTAAGGATACCTACAAATTACCGCACAGACTAATAGAAAAGAAAAGAAGAGACCGAATTAATGAATGCATCGCTCAGCTGAAAGATTTACTGCCTGAACATCTGAAATTGACAGTAAGATGCACAATTTCATTCTTTTGCTGCTCTCCAAGGGCGTGTTGATAGCCTGGTACGACTTGCAGAGATGTAAGAGCAAATGTAAATATTGGAGGCCTGACAACTTAGGCGATAGTGTAGTTTCCCACAGACCCAGGATGGGTGCTCCAAGCCCAAGGCAAGAAATCATTTATAACCCGTCTTGAGGAAAGCTCAAGAGAAGTGTCAGGGTAATACTTCTTTTTAAAGTGCCAGCCCAGCCAAATGTGTGCTTTGAAGTAACCGAGTGTCCCCTTCTCTCCTGCACCACTGCAGACACTGGGGCATCTGGAGAAAGCCGTGGTCTTGGAATTAACTTTGAAACACTTAAAAGCTTTAACAGCCTTAACCGAGCAGCAGCATCAGAAGATAATTGCTTTACAGAATGGTAAGTCAGTCCTGGGAGGCTGGCTACCTGAGGACGCGGGGCAGCCGGCCGAGGAAGCAGCGTTAGGACCCCCCCACCCCGCGCGTGGGCTCAGACTTTCCCCGTCGTTGGCCAGCGCCCATTTCCCGAAGCATCCCGGAGGCTTGCGGAACTCGGAGGAATCCGATTTTTATTTAAAGTGGCGGTTGCGCCCTCTCCACTTTGGGTTTTCGGCCCGGAGGAGAGCGCCCCCCTCCCCGCCCTCCAAGCCCTGCCACCCCCACCCCCACCCCTGCCCTCCGCAACCGGTGGGTTATATCACTAGAATTCGGAGGAAAAGCCGAGATCCCTTAGTGAGCGCGGGGCCCACGTGACGAGCAGATGCTTTAACGTCGGTCTTTTCCTTCTCGCCCCCGCCCCCACCTCCCCGTCCGTCCTAGGGGAGCGATCGCTGAAGTCGCCCATTCAGTCCGACTTGGATGCGTTCCACTCGGGATTTCAAACCTGCGCCAAAGAAGTCTTGCAATACCTCTCCCGGTTCGAGAGCTGGACGCCCAGGGAGCCGCGCTGCGTCCAGCTCATCAACCACTTGCACGCCGTGGCCGCCCAGTTCCTGCCCGCGCCCCCGCTGTTGACTCAACAGGTCCCCCTGGGCGCGGGCGCCGCCCCCGGCCCCGGCCCCGCGGCCGCCCCCGGCCTGGAGCGCGCGGCGCACAAGCTGGAGCCCCTGGCCCACTGCGTGCCGGTCATCCAGCGGACTCAGCCCAGCGCCGAGCTCGCCGCCGAGAACGACACGGACACTGACAGCGGCTACGGCGGCGAGGCCGAGGCCCGGCCGGCCCGCGAGCGCGGCAAGGCCCGCGTCGCCATCAAGCAGGAGCCCCCCGGGGACGACGCGCCGGCGCCCAAGCGGCTGCGGCTGGACCCCCGCGGCGCGGGCGGCCCGGCGGGGGGCGCGGCGCTGCTGGGCGACCCCGCCGCGCTGCTCGGCTCGCTCGTGGCGCTGGGCGCGGGCGGGGGCGCGCCCTTCGCGCCGCCCGCCGCCGCCCCCTTCTGCCTGCCCTTCTACTTGCTCTCGCCGTCCGCCGCCGCCGCCTACGTGCAGCCCTTCCTGGACAAGAGCGGCCTGGAGAAGTATCTGTACCCCGCGGCGGCCGCCGCGCCCTTCCCGCTGCTCTACCCCGGCCTGGCCGCCGCCGCCGCCGCCGCCGCCGCCTTCCCCTGCCTGTCCTCCGTGCTGTCGCCCCCGCCCGAGAAGGCGGCCGCCGCCCTCCTGCAGCACGAGGCGGCGGCCCCGGGGGCGCTGCGCCCCCCGCACGCGCACGGCCGCGCCCACCTGCCCTGCGCCGGCCCCCGCGAGCCCGCCCGCCCCGAGGGCTCGGCTCGGGAAGAGCCCTCGCCGCCCCAGGAGGCGCCCTGAGCCCCGCGCCCCCTGGAGGACGGAGATCCCGGCCCAGGACGCTCCAGTCGAAAGGCCCTCTGCGCTTTTAAGGGAGGAAGCGCAATAGATGCATGGCAGGCTTGCGGAAAAACAAAACAAAAAAAAAAAACAGGTGTTCTGTGTACATTTGAAGCTCTCACTACCCCACCCTCCGCACACTAACACCCCTACACCAGCTCTCAGAGGGCCTCTGCGACCCATAGGGGTTCTCTTTCTTTTCTTTAAATGTCCCCCAGATAAGTTTTGCCTCCTTTTGGGCCTGTCCCATTACTCTTTAAAAGGTGGCACCTAATTCTAGAAATGAGAAGGGTCTGCGCCGCGTGAGCTCCTGAGCCAGGCGGGGAGAGGCGCTGATGCCCTGGACCGCGCACTGGAGCCCATGGGAGCCGCAAGTAGTTGTTACAGCGAGTGGGGCCTCGCGGGGCCTTGGGGTCGAAGGTTGTCCACAAGCAGGCTGAGGCTCTTTGAGAATCGCAGTCCGTTCTTCAGGTTTTGTAATGTTCGGCTTTTTGAAAGGTATTTTTCAAAGAAGCGAAGATGCAGCTGCCCACTCACTATTCAGAAGCGGCTGGGATGGCATCTATTAGTAACTTGCACTTGTTTTAGGAGTCGCGGAGTTGGGCCCTCATCAGCACCAAGTCGGGGAGAAGATGGACAGGGGAGGCCAGAACCGTTCTTACTACCTTTGCTCGCACTTTACTGAGAAATTGATGAGTTAGTTGGCTCGATTTCTCCCTAATGTACGTATATAATATATATGCAGGGTATATATTATATATATTTCAAGTGCATCTATTCTCTTATTCAATCCATCATATTTCTAGGTTTTTGCAATCTTACCATTAAAAAAAAAAAGTGCACTGAACTTGAAACAAGTCCGAACTGATTTCGCCCATATTCTTCTTAGATCGCAGAAGCGGAGGAGAAAGCATTAAACTGGTCCCCTGTGACTGGGAATGCTGTCAAGACGTGGAATGAGGCCTTCCTAGCTCCAACTCTTACGTATTTTCTAGAGACCAAACCAGATAACAGATAATCACAAAGAAAGCTTTTTAAATAAGGCTTAAACCAAGACCTTGTCTAGATATTTTTAGTTTGTTGCCAAGGTAGCACTGTGAGAAATCTCACTTGAATGTTATGTAAGGGGTGAGACACAACAGTCTGACTGTGAGGGAAGAAAATATCTGGGGCTTTTAGTCTGTTTGGTGCATTTGCTGCTGCTGTTGCTGTTTGCCTCAAACGCTGTGTTTAAACAACGTTAAACTCTTAGCCTGCAAGATGGCTCTTATGTACATAGTTGTTAATACATCCAATTAATGATGTCTGACATGCTATTTTTGTAGGGAGAAAATACAGTGCTAATGATATTTTGAGTTAAAATATCTTCGGGGAGGATTTGCTGAAATGTTGCACTTTTGTTACGATGCTTATGCTTGGTACAAGCTTATGCTGTCTTAAATTATTAAAATTAAATAAATACTGTCTGCAAGAAACCAGCTGGTTTAGAAAAGTTTAGTATGTGAAGATAAACTAGAAATTACCTTTATATTCTAGTATTTTCAGCACTCCATAAATTCTATTACTTAAATACTGCCACACTATTTTGTGATTTTAAAATTCTTACTAAGGAATAAAAACTTTATATATGATATGAGATCGTCTAATATTTAAGAAAGACATAATGAATGCAGTTTTAAGATATGTATGACTATAAGGATGAAAGTCATTAAGGTTCTCAGATATATAACTTTTTTTTTTTTTTTCGGGCATTGGCCTGATACCACACATTTTCAGTCTCTTGCAAGCCCCCAGGCTCTGGCTGTGTCTACCTGCTTGTTCCCAGTGCATCTTAATGAAAATTGCAGAAGAAAAACCTACCGATCATTTGTGTGGTTTGTTTATGTTCACCCAAATTTGCTAATGTTTTTAGGATTGTTTTTCCTTCTGTGACATCAAACAGCTTCTCCTTCGTGGTCTGGTGTTTTTCTTTTTATTGGGGTCCTGGTTATAGACACTGCTGCCACATAGGGCTGCTTAAATTCCTGCAAGTGTTTTGGCTTCTTAACCATGGAATCGTTGTTGTGCTGTGGGACTTTGCTGTATCCTGGAATTCAAGAAACAATTCCTAAACCTTTCTCAAATTTCTGATCAAAACTGTGACTTGATACGGATGGAGTGCAGCCTTGTTAAGGCTAGGTTTCAGTATTGTTCTCAAACCCCTTGATTTTTGAAAGGTAATGAAAATGAGTCAAAATTTATAAGATGGAGAAAGAGTGCTCCCTCTGCTGACTTACGGCACCAGAACTGCAAGTCATAGAATATGGAGCTGGGAGGAACAGCTCATCCAGTTCCCTGGATTTTGTAAAAGAAAGAAAATGAAGCTCAGAGATACTGGTATCTTCCCAAGGTCACACAGCTGCCTGGAGCCAGCGTTAGGAGCCAGGCGTATCCCTTACCAATGAACTGCTCCACTGCAGCATCTTGGACCAGGTAAGATGAATTGATCGGCCATATTCCTTAAGCTTAATGGAGAAAACTATAGGAACGAAAGACATAAAAATGAACCGTAGAAAACCAGGAGTTTTGAGCAGTAGTAACGTGTTAAGCCTTAGGAGAATATCCTATCCATCTAAACCAGAATAATGGGGAAAACAGCATTTTAAATATTTTGAGTTACATTTGAATGCCATTATTATAGTAATAGTACTTTCATAACTGAAAAAAGTTTCAAAGTAGCCAGGCACGGTGGCACACGCCTGTAAATCCCAGTACTTGGGAAGCTGGGATGCGAGGATTGCAGGTTTGAGACCAGCCTCAGCCATTTAGTGAGACTGTCAGACACCTAGCAAGATCCTGTTTCAAAATAAAAACTTTAAAAGGGGGGGGGGGGCGGGCTAAGAGTATAACTGGAAGGTAGAATGCCCCTGGAATCAATCCCTAATACAAAGACAGGAAGGAAGGTAGGTAGATAGATTCAAAGTAAATCAGAAAGTAATAAGATATTTTAGCATTTGTATAATTTTGTGTAAGAAAACAAATAATTTGATGTTGGACCAGATTTTATGAGGCAATTATTTAGTACAGATGCCTATATAGTAACATGATAATAATGAAGGACAGAAATGCATCTAAAATGTTATCTTGGACATGATTAATTTTAGTGAATTAAAAGGCTGGAGTTACGGGTTTCTATTTCTGCAGTGGTAAAATTTCAGCTAAATTGCTTTGATTTCCAGTTTAAGACAAATACTAATCTTTAAGAAGCAGTGTTTTTTATGAGTATGGTACTTGTCCAATTAATTTTACATACATACAGTTTTCAGCAAACTTTGTATTGAATTGGTAAATGCCCCTGCCCCGCCCCCACAAAGGAGCTAGACTTAAGCACATTTTTCAAGGCACTAGAAACTTTAGATGTGTAAATAGGACTGGAGTTTTAGTTCCTACCACTGTGAAGCTACCTCTCACTTAGTTCTCTGTTACCTTATAGCCCATAACTGTGGTTACCGACATCACCAAGGGTGGGTTCAGTACTGGTGTGGAAGGCGCCTGAGCCTATCCCTGTCTCTGTCTCAGGGCAGTTCCCCACCTCTCCATGGGAGGTGATCTCCACTGGAGACTTTGGGAAGACACGGCTGGGCAAACAGACTAATGCTTTTTACTTGAGCTAGAAATGAGCAGGGCTCTTGTGAATGAACTAAAACCATCCTGGTGCTAAGAGCTGGTGGTGCTATTATGATAAAGATATTTGATATCAGATAGCAACCTGATACCTATATTTTTAAGAAAAAACTTCTGAATCTATTGGATACTCAGATCAATATATTTAGGCCTGTCGTTCTCACTGTGTTATTTTAAATGAGTCCAAAGTGGATTTGCAGTGCATGCTAAAGTCAGACCCAGCTTTTCGGGGGAGAATGTAAGTAGGGGATTGACACAGAAAATTATCACATATTTTCTGCGATTACAGTAGGATTTATATGAAAAAAGTGTGTAGTACATGTACTGAAAAATATGCTACTCTAGGAATTGTACATTTGTCCTAAAATTACATTTCTTATACAGAGAAAACTCCTAGAAAATATAAAAGTATACATTTTTAAAAGCTGATGTTTTAAAATTCCAAATTTAATGGTACCCATATAAAACAGTAGTTCAGCAAACTGGCCCTTGTGTGTTCAAGTACAGATGTTTCTCTTTTTAGTTTTAGTGAAAAACATATGAAAATGTATTATATAGCATCCTCTTACACATGTCTTTGAAAAAAAGGTACCCTTTCTCAGTAATTCAGGGGCCACCATTACAAATATCCCTTTATACCAGGTATATTATCTGCAAGTATTTGTACGTAGGGAAATTCTTGAGTTTTTATATCTGCTTCTTACAGCATTTTCGGTCCTTTTATTTATAGCCAAGCCGTCAGCTGTCATTTCTTGGTGGTCAGAGGGCATCCTCCAGCCCTTGTCTAATTTGCTACCTCTGACTTACTGTGGGCAGGGAGATCCTTTAACCAAACCACAGCCACCTGGAATATGTCTAAATCTAGAGTGAGTAGATTCAAACAGGACTTGAGGGGCTCTTCTACAAGAAAACTGTGTGAGCTTCTAGATTCTGTGACATATTTCTTACCCCAGGCTTTTTTTAAAATTATTTTTGCTCATCAGATTATTTTAAAGCTTTCAGATACATCATATATTTTTCCATCATTTAATTATATAAAAATAAACACAGCTGGGCTTGGTGGCACACAGCTGTAATCCTTGAACTTGGAAGGCTGAAACAGGAGGATCACAGGTTCAAGACCAGCCTCAACAACTTAGATGCTCAGCAACCTAGCAAGATCCTGTTTCAAAAACAAAATAAAAAAAAATAAGATAAAATAAGGGGCTGGGAGTGTATCTCAGAAGTAGAATGCCTTTGGGTTAAGATCCCAATACCTAAATAAAAAAATAAATAACTGCAACTTGCTAGTGGTTGTAGTCTATCCCTAACAATAAACAAATATTCGTGTTATAAATAATTTGGTTGGTGAATACTTCTTTTTCTCAGATTGATAAGAATAGGGCACCAAGGGACATTAGTGAAAACTGATTTGGCATTTTGATGCATGGATGACTCCAGTCCCTGCTTGTGGTGTGTAACCTCTCCTGCCCCCAGGGGTTTAGACATTTTGGGTAGGGATCCACAACAGCTTTCTGTTAGGGCGAGTGTGTAAGATTGGATGCAATCTCTCTGTATTCAGACTCACCCATTGCAGGGCCTCTGGAGAAAAGTTTCACACTCACTGACTGCAGCACACTCCTTTTCTTCTTGAGCTTACAGATTCCATAAATAGTGGGATGGAGACTCGGACTTCTTTTTTTGGCAGTGCTGGGGGTTCAAGCCTAGGCCTGGAACGTGCTGAGCAGGTGTGGCTATACTGAGCTACAATCCAGCTGCAGGCTTGGTTTAGCTCCCAGTATATGCAAGGAGCTGTGTTAAGTGCCAGAGAATCAAAGAATAATCTCAAAATCTCTTGGTGGTAACAGAACCATTCTAAAATAAATTACCTTGCAACATAGTACATGCTTTGCCCTGGTGGACACAATGGCCGGGTGGGTAGAGAGGTTGGAAACTTCCTCTAGGTGGAGTCAAAAGGCCTGGGGAGTTTGTTGGGTTTTACCAAAGGCACAGGACATGGAAAGCTTGAGGCCCTCTCCAAGGAAAAGACTCTGGCGTGACTTCACCCTTTCCTAAGCTGCCCTGCAGTTCAACTGCTATATCTGACCTGAGGTCTAAGCAAGGGTTTCCTAACTTTTCTCTGTCTTTAGAACTTGACTGCCCTGCAGCTACTTCTCACCACCATCTCTTTTTGAGGATCTGAACTATGGGCCAGGACTGTGGAGTCATGACATTTCCTACTGTTTCCTACTGTGAAGGGAGATCTGATAGCAGTCATCACATGATGATATCTCATGCAGAGAGGGGAAAGCAGAAGTACTTCATAAGCAGCTCTGTCTCACCTCTTCCATCTATCTGTTGTATAAAAGAAACTACTAGTAGCCTTGCTTGGTGGCACATCCCTGTAATCTCTATATTGGAGAGGCTGACAGGAGGATCTCAGGTTCAAGGTTCAAAGCCATGTTCAGAAGCTTAATGAGATCCTGTTTAAAAAAAAAAAATAATAAGGCTGGGGTGTGGCTTGCAGATAAAATGCCCCTGGGCTCAATCCCCAGTACCCAACCTGGAAAAAAAAAAAAAAAAAGAAACCAGTGGTGACTTTTTGAGTAACCAGTTGATGATCCAGGTTCTCCATTCAGTATCCAAAGAGGACATGAAAAAGAGAGCAGCCATAGAGGGAAAAAATGGTATCCCAAGGGCCGTTTTGCAAAAGCCACTGGGAGGAAGATGAGGTAAGAAACTCATCCAAGGTCACATAGTTCGGTGAAAAAGAGATCCAAGATTGGAACCAGATTTGCCGGTTAGGAGTCTACCACTCTTTACTTGAATACAACAGTTTTAGTAGTGAGGAAGGGACAGGCTAAGGTCCTCTCATGGAATGAGCAGAGCTAGCCCATGCCAGAGCTTAAGAACCAAAGTAGAGATACTGATTGAGGCTGGAAGGTCATGGTAACAGATTTTCTAAATTGGGGCATAGTGCATGCAATAATCCTAACATGAGAGTGATTTTTCAAGGGCTTCTCTTAAGAACCATACTATGCTGCACTTGGATTGAAAAGTGCACCCTTCCTGGTTTGGAAATCCACCTGATACGGTGAGCTTTCCATCCCACTCCCACCCCTCTGCATCAGGGTGGTCCTGCTTGAGCGCTGGTTTCCCTATAGAAAGGATCCAGGACCAAAATAAACTCAGAAGGCTGGAAAGAGGAAACCTGTAGAGTTGAGCAAGTAAGCAAGAGGGCCACGTGCTTATAGTTTTTATATAGGGTATTTTTAGGGCGTTGTGAACTTTAGCTAGGGTTTCAGTTTTGGAGCCTTTTCCATATGGGTGTGTACAGAGAACGTGATGCGCTGAGCAGTATGGAGTTTCTGCCAGAGAGGCCTGTAATAAATTTTGCTTCCATGTGCAGCTTTGGCCTTCCTCGCTGTGCTTCGAAATTTAGCTTTCACAGGACTTCAGCTTGGATCCATCTCCCGGAGACCAGGTACTCCTAGCCGCTGGAGAACCCCCTATAATGTGACGGGATAAAGACACCGGATTCTCTTTCTGTAGTACTTATGCAAGGCTCGGTTTTCACGCCTATATCATCTTGAGTGAAGGTTTTTATCTGCCTAGCTGCAACGCAGCTGCACACACCGCACGTGACCTAACAAGACACCTGACTGTGTAGGTCCACGCCCCGAAGGTCTGCGCGGACCCAGGTGGGTGCGATCACAGATCCTCCGCCGAGCTCTGCTTCCCGGGGAGCCAACCCTCGCTCCTTAGCTCGCCTTTGCAGCACTCTCGCGGGCTGGAGGGCGCACGAGGGGAAATACTGTCATCAGTCTCCGCAGCTTCCCGGAGCACTGGAAAGAGAGAAGCATTCTGGGGTTGCCTAGCGATAAGGCCGCCGATGACATCACTCTCCCCGAGGCCGCCCCCTCCCCCCGCCCGGCCGCCTTCCTCCCTCGCCCCGCCCGGCTCCCACGCCCGGGTTCAAAGTACAGCCGCGCGGGCCGGGAGCCGCCGCCGGACGCGGACGCGCGCCGTCACGTGCGTCGGCACATGCCCGGGCGCACGCTGCACCGCACGTGAGAGGGGGCGGGGCGCGCCTCCGCGCATGCGCGCTGCCCCGGGCGCCTGCGCGCTGCGGCCGGTCTCCGCGTCCCGGCTGCGCCTCGGCGGGCTGGCCCCGGCAGTCATCCCTCCCGGATGAAAGCTGGCGCCGCCACTGCCCCCGGGGACTCCTGGAGCCGTTCTGACACAGCAGTTTCCGAGCGGCCCTCCTGGGCGCCGGGTAGAGTCAGGTCGACAGCTGCAGCCGGAGCTGGGGCGGAGCCCGGGCCTGAGCTCCCCGCGCCAGGACCTGGGGAACCCGGCTGGGGGGCGGGAGGCGGGCGAGTGCTGAGGTCTGGGGAACCCGCGCCAGGGGGAGGCCTCGCGGCTTCTCGGTCGCACACGGGGGTTTGCAAATTGAATTCCTACTAATTAGGCACCAAGGGAGTTGTTTAATTGTGATCAGATATATTGGGACTTTCCGTTCAAGGTATAAAATGAAAAAAAATTGATTTTTTGGCGCTAATGGGTTTTGCCTAGTGCCACAGAATGAAGGAAAGTAATGTAGCCAGCAGCTGAGGGATGCTTTTTTTTTTTCTTTTGGTACGTTATGTATTTTTAGAAAATCATTTACAAACTCCTCAGGAAAAATGATCAAGTCTCAGATTTTGACATTTTGAAGTGACCATGTTAAACAATTCCCCAAACATGCTTATTTATAAATGGTCTAAAATGAATAGTCTTTTGGAATTTGGAATTCTTACTGCCCTTTAGATAAGAATTCCCCTGGGTGTTCCACCACTGCCCCCTGCAGATTCAGTCTTAGTCATGTGATGAGAAGAAATCTCAGGCCTTGCTATTAGGGTTTGGACAAGTCAGGTGCTGGTATTTGCTAAGACATTGCAGAATGGTGTAAACTCTCCAGTCTAAAGGGCACAATGAGTGTCACCCTGGGGACAGACTGTGTGTGTGTGTGTGTGTGTGTGTGTGTGTGTGTGTGTGTGTGTGTGTGTGTGTTGGGGGAGGCATTGGGAATTGAGCACAGGGGCATTCTACCTCCGAGCTACATCCCAGCCCTTTTCATTTTTTGCTTTTGAAACATGTATGCATTACGTTCTGTAGGTTAAATTTGAAAAATGTTCCTTCCCCCACATTACTCTGTATCCATGTAACAGCTCAGCTATTTATAATATTCTAAAGTAGTAAAAAAGATAAGCTTCAATCACTCAAAAATATATGTTCAGCTCCTGCTGTGTACCAGGCTTTGGGGATACAGACCTGACCCATGCAAACTTTTCACCCCTCGTGGTGCACAGCTTGTAACAAAGCCTCACAAATTCCTATGCTGTTGCCAGCCAATAATTATTTATGACAATTAGTGATCATGTCCCTCTGCATGGGATCTTGAAAAGTCAGCTCCTATGAAGAATGCCTGGTGGACAAAGTGAACCTCTCTCTTCTTTCCTTCTCTTAAATCTTTGAAGTTAACAGGACAGATTTGATTCTTTGCCAAAATATTTTACTTATTCATTTTTCTGCCCGCAGCATTTGGCCCCCAGATATCTGAATAGCTAAATCCAACATCACTGTCTCCATCCATTTTTAGGTCTCTATTCAAATGCCACTTCTTCAGATAGGCCTTTCTTAGGCATCCCATAGGCAATATATAAAATACCTTCCCCACCACCACCATCGTTTTTAATTTTACTTGGCTCTGTTTTTCTTCATAGCAGCTATTCCTCTTCGCGTAAAGTATGTGTATCTAGGTATACATGGACATACAATGCCTTGTCTTCCTCACCAGAGTGATGGGCAGGGACTTTGTTTTGTTTGTTGCTCTCTGTCCAATGCAAAAATGGTATCTGGCAATAAATAAATGCCATATATAAGCGAATTTGCATCACTCCTTATTAATATTCTCACTTAAGTTTGTTTCCAAAGACAGCACCACACAACTTTTCGAACGATCACAGTCCATGTGATGAATCCATGTCCTCAACCCTCATTGATCGAGTAGAGTGCCTACCTGCTACGTTCCAGACACTGAGTAACTCAAGGAATAAACGCCTCACAGAAGTCAGCACTAAGTGGTCAGGAGGAAAAACAGCATTCCATACCTGCAAAGGGGAAATAGCATGATTTATAGCTGATTGCGCAATTTTATTTCATAAAGTCTTGAATATGATATTGAAGCATTATGAAAGTTCTTTTAACAATAGAGTTAATATCAAATTTACTTTAGTTC